>NW_027445199.1:0-83481 GCF_048569485.1 Anomaloglossus baeobatrachus | reverse complement strand
CTCATCAGTGTGTGCATGTTGGGCACACAGCAGGGCCGGAACAGCACAGCGCGCTGCCTCCTGCTAGTGTGCCCGGCATGCACACACTGATAGATACAGGCAGGTGACTGGTAAGAAGAAGAGCCCCCCCGCACATACCCCCGGGGCCCCTCCTCGCTCCCCGGGGCCCCCGCACCCCCCCCCGGCCCCCACACACGCCCCTGCACACCCCCCCCCGGGGCCCCTGCTTGCCCCCCTGGGCCCCCGCACCTCCCCCTCCCCCCGGGCCCCCACCTTCTATACTCACGCACTCCTGCAGCTGCCAGCACCTGCACAGGAAGGAAGCAGTCAACCCTCTGAGACTGCCTCCTCCTGCAGTGTCGCTGCGCAGATGAGTCAGAGCCACGCGGCACTGACAGTGACAGCAGGCAGAGCAGGGAGATCGCTCTCCCTGCTTGCCGCTGCAGAGGAAATGGGATTGTCACTAATCATATCAGCAATGTGCCAATATGATTAGTGAAATTACCGGCGGGGGGGGGGGCCCTCTCACACATATCCATAGGGGCCCAGGGGGGTAGGGGGGCGGGACCTAGGGGGCGTGACCATCAATAGCAGGGGCCCACCGGGGGTTCTTCCGACCTCCTGGTGGGCCAGTCCGCCCCTGATGATAGCACAGGGTCATGTGATGACTCCTGTAGCTCACATGACTCAGGTCCTGTAAGAAAAAGCCAAATACTGGCTGTTACAAGAGATGATAATTTCTCCCAGTCTAAATGGTGCTGCTCTGATCGGGATAAATAAATGACTGATCAGACAGCTGATCCTAATAGCCCCCTAGGGGTACTAGTCAAATTTAAAAAAACATTTAAGAAAAAGTTTTGAAAAAGTAAAAAAAAAAGTGAAAACACCTAAAAGTTCAAATCACCCCTCTTTTGCCCCACTGAAAAATAAAGGGTTAAAAAAAATATATTCACACATTTGGTATCGCTGTCTTCAGAAATGCCCGATCTATCAAAATATAAAATCATTTGTTCTGATTGATAAACGGCGTAGCAGCAAAAAAATTCCAAATGCCAAAATTACGCTTTTTGGTTGCCACAAATTTTAAGCAAAATGCAATAACAGGCAATGAAAACATAGCATCTGCGCAAAAATGATACTGTTAAAAACGTCAGCTCGAGATACAAAAAAAAGCCATCACTGAGCCATAGATTTAAAAAAATGAGAACGCTTTGGGTCTCAGAAAATGGCGCAAAACGTCCGTCACTTTTTTCGGACAAACTTCTGATTATTTTTTTTTTTAACCCCTTAGATAAAAGTAAACCTATTCATGTTTGGTGTCTACAAACTTACAGTAACCTCAGGCATCACAGCAGCACATCAGTTTTACCATATAGTAAACACAGTGAATAAAATGTCTCAAAAACAATAGAGCAATCACACTTGTTTTTTTCAATTTCTCCACATTTGGAATTTTTTTGCCATTTTACGTACACTGCATGGTAAAATTATGGTTTCATTTAAAATTACAGCTCATTGTGCAAAAAATAAGCCCTCACATGACCATATTGACTGAAAAATAAAAAAAGTTGCGTCTGTCAGAAGAATGGCAAACCTCCCCCCCCAAATACCGGAAAGTGTAAAGTCGGCCGATCGTGAAGGGGTTAACCTTTCCTCGCGCCTGCACATTACAGTACTTTGATCTGCCCTCAGCAGCGCAGATGAATACACCTGCGCAGGACCGCAATGTCGGCTCGTGTGGATGACGTAGACACATAATCCACACCGGACTAGGAAGAAGGAGGCCGAAGATAGCAGCAGAGAGGATGAGTAAGACCTGAAAGAGGAGGCACCGCACTGGAGAGCTGCGACACCCATTGGACTGGACCCACCCTAGGTGAGTATTATAAAAGTACTTTTTCCGTTTTACAGAGCGGCCTAGGCTCTTATATACAGTATTTTGGAATGCTGTATATAAGAACTCAGTGGTATTGGACACAGCTTGTAGTCCCCAAATCTGGTGACAGATTCCCATTAAAAAATCGGAAGGAACACAAACTTACACAATAAATCACCAACATATTTGTGCTTCTAAGGGCGTGATTTATTACGCCCAGTATCCATGCCAGAAAATCTACATAGGAATGACCACAAGAGACTTAACCTCTTACAGACATCGGACGTACTGGGTACATCGTAGATAATGGCGGTGTAATCATCGTCGGCTGCTGCAGTAAACCGGCACCGATTTCCGCACATATATGCTGATCTGAACAGCAGACATGTGTAGCTTACAAGCAAGGGTGGATCCACGATTCACCCATGCCTTTTAATCCCTTAGACCGCGCTGTCAAATACTGACAGCGCAATATAAATGGCCATGGCAGGGAAATTTCCTTTCCTCGACGCCATCGGAGTCCCCGTGACGCGATCACGGGAAGCCGATGGTTGCCATGGTAGCACAGGATTATGTCATGACTCATGTCGCTATCATGACTCACATCCTGTTACAGCCGGCTGGTTGTAACAGGACAGCAGCATTTCAGCTGAAAACCCTACCAAAACATTTCCAATTGTACCATAAATCTGACTCAAGCAAATTAATTATAAAGGCCATAGATCAGAGGTTAGAGGTGGTAACCTATTTAAGGCCCTTGCGCAACTTGAGTCACTGGATTTATAGATTGGACACAAGGACTCCTATTGGGCTCAATGAGAGCTTTGGCTGCTTTCTTTAATTGGGTATTTTTATGTGGTGTGAGAATGGGACTGTTTGTGTTAAAACTATTTTTAATAGTTTTTTTATCCATAATTTAGAGGTGCTAAATTGATGCTAAAACCATACCTGTGGTGGTCTGCAAATTTTGAGGTACTTCACTCGACCCGCTCAGTAACTTAGATGTTGATTTTGATTGGGTCTTTTCCCTGAATGAAGTGCCTATGAGAAAATAAGAAAAAAGATTATTATCTAAGAAAAGTGGAGAAAAACATTGTACAACAATTTAATTATAGTTTGGATACAACTAATATTTAATACATTTACTCAATAATTTAGTTTCTTGCATTTCTTGATTTTGCTTGCCTAATGGCATGTCATTTTTAATTTTGAATATCATATTTCTGTTTACACAACTACATAAACACCATGCACTTTTTTGTTTGTCTATTGATTAGTGATGGACAGACCCGGACTGTAAAATTTAGGATCCGAGCGATTTTAAAAATACCCGAGTACCGGACCCGGGCCTGGAGTTCTCAGGGAACTCCGGATCATGATCCGGAACCTTTGGAAATAAAAAATAAAGGAAAATTAAATAAAATAAGATTAAAGCAGGCGCGTTATAACAATAGCAGCCCACAGCCACCCAGGATTGTCACATCCATTATATGTGACAATCCTGGCACTTTACCCGGCTCTTCCCGATTGCACTGGTGCGGTGGCAATCAGGCTAATAAGGGGTTAATAACAGCTCACAGCTGCCACTAAGCTCTAGATTAGTAATGGCAGGGTCTATGAAAACCCTACCCCCATCACTAATCTGGAAGTGAAAAGAAATAAACACAAACACAAAATAAGATAAAAACAATACCCTATTTCACTCCTTTATTAACCCCAAAAACACGCAGGTCTGTGGAAATCCACACGAGGGCCCATGACTATTCCAATTGGCTTTCTACACCGCCATCGGAGGCCCCGTAACGCTATCATAGGAAGCCGATGGTTGCCATGGTAGCACAGGGTTATGTGATGACTCCTGTCGCTATCAAGACTCACATCCTGTTACAGCCGGCTGGCTTTAACAGGACAGGAGCATTTCAGCTGATCAGAGCTCTGCCGCTCTGATCAGCAGAAATGAACAAGCGATCAGACGGCTAATCCTTACCCCTAGAGAGACTATTAAAATTAAAAAAAGTAAAAAAATAAGTTTTATAGAATTAAAAAAACAATTAAAAGTTTAAATCATTCTCCATTCGCCCCACTAAAAATCAAAGGGTTAAAAAAATAAAAAATATACACTCATTTGGTATCGCAGAGTTCAGAAATGCCCAGTCTATCAAAATATAAAATGAATCAATTAGATCGGTAGATGGCGTAGCCGTAAAAAAACAATTCCAACCGGCAAAGTTACGTTTTTTGGTCTACGCAAATTTTGAGCAAACTGCAATACCAGGGAGTCAAAACGTAGCATCTGCGCAAAAATGGTACAGCTAAAAATGCAAACAAATAAGCCATCAGTGAGCCCCATATCCCGAAAAATGAGAACACTACAAGTAGCAGAAAATGCCGCAAAAAGTGATCCAATTTTTTGGACAAACCTTTTTTTAACCCCTTAGATAAAAGTAAACCTAAACATATTTGGTATCAACAAACTCATACCAACCTGAAGTATCACACCCACCCATCAGTTTTACCATACACAGCCCACAGCCACTCAGGATTGTCACATCCATTAGATGTGACAATCCTGGCACTTTACCCGATTCTTCCCGATTCCCCTGGTGCGGTGGCAATGAGGCTAATAAGGGGTTAATAACAGCTCACAGGTCTATGAAAACCCTACCCCCATTACTAATCTGTAAGTGAAAATAAATAAACACAAAATAAGATAAAAACAACACCCTCTTTCACTCCTTTATTAACCCTAAAAACACCCAGGTCTGATGAAATCCACACAAGGTCCCATAATGATTGCAGCTCTGCTACATCTGAAGTGACAGCGCGTGGGCATAGAATATGACCACCCGCTGTGATCTTAAGGCAGAGAATGAGTCGCAGCGATGTGTGGTGACGTAACTTAGGTTATTTGCGGTCACAGCTGGAGCTGCCCATTGTCATCCACCTATGATCGCAGGTAACCTGACCTCAGGTGACCTCATTGAACTGAGTGACCACTACTATCCATAAAAGTGGCGAAATACTTTAGCAAAATTACTCCCAGAAATAAAATGTGAGTCAGAAATAGATTCAGGCATCTTCCGCATGCTGTTGCCATTCAGTTTCAACAATTTTCCATCCATTGCAATATTTTTACAGCTCTCGCAGGCCTATTTCCAACGTCCTCTGGAAAATTATTCGAGTTTCCCATTGACTTGGGACTCAGAAGGAAAAATGTATGTAACAAAATTAAAACATTGTCGTCCATTTGGCTTATCCCTAATCTATTAATTTTACATCTAGGTGGTAAGATAGATGACATCTTCATTATCTGGAGAAGTACCGGTCCTGAACTGCAGAGGTTCATGACTTGGTTGAACAATAACCCATATAACATCAAACTAACCTATAAGGCAGATCGGGAGGCAATTGATTTTCTGGACTATAATATAAAAATGGGGTACCAGACAGAAAAGGGTTCTCCACGGGTACAATTATTATCAACAAGTAAGAGGGAAGAATCTTTTCCCTCACAGATACATTTCATCTCCAAGTTAACAGTCAGAGGGGGGCGATCAGGCAGATCTTGAACAAACACTGGTCGTTACTGAAGACCGACCAGAGTTTGAACGACGTTTTACTCATCGCCCACTCTTACCTGTTAGAAGGGGGAAAAGCCTAAAGGATATGCTGGTGAAGAACCATTACGTACCTAGGGTGGTATCTCGCTTTGAGAAAGGGAGTCCCAAATTTGGTTGTTTTCCTTTTGTCTGCCCAGAGATGTTGTCAGCTTGGGATGGACCTAAAGAGTATAAAATAAAAAGTTACAAATCATGCAGTAAAAGTCACGTTATCTATTATGCAGTATGTTGCTGTAGCCTAATTTATATTGGGTTAACATCAAGGGAACAACGCGTCCGCACGAGGGAACATGTTAGGGACATAATTGCGGTGTGTGATGTTGTGGATCTTGATTCCCTGAGGATGATCCAGAGACATTTCCAGCTGCGCCATGACTGTGGTCCCACAGGATTGAAAATTTGTGGTATCGCAAGGTCCATTTAGAATCTAGGGGTATATATATATATATATATATACACACATATTACTATATGAATTTTGTCTCTGCATGATATAGGGACATTAGAAAATCTTTTAAGGACTATACATGGTCATATTCTTTAGGCTAAGGCTGATTCTCCTTATGTTTGGATGATTTTCTTACCACCCTGGTCGTGCCCTTTCACTTGCCAGTAGTAGATATGGTCTCGTTGGGTGCGCATGTGCGGGGCTGCCTCAGCATGAGTCCCCGCCAAGGGAGCTTCCTTAGAAGGATGCATGGGTTAACTGACGTTAGTGGAAGTATTCTTCCAATCCACACTTCCCCTGGAATGACCGGCTGAGGCGGACTCTATGTGCGGCGTCCCACCCCCTGCACGCGCCCAAACAGCGACGATCTCGCCCAAGATAACACATATAAAAACATGCACATTACACTTTCCTCAAGCGAGGAAGCCTGAGAAACGCGTGTCAGGGCTACTCAAAACATCCAGTTATAAGTGCACTTTATAGGTGAGTCCGGATCACGATGATTCATGGCTGTTAGCTCTATCGGTAATAGTAATGGTAGCCTTTGAGGCTTAGGCTGCGTTACATGGGTGATATTAGATTTTTGTGTTATTATAGCGCTACCCGGTGGCTATCTGTATTAGTACATGCAGTGGTACCTGCAATGTATTTCAATGACCCCGATCCTGCTGTACCGGAAGTCGCCGGATCCTGATAGACAGAATCCTGTTTTTTGTACTGAGCATGCCCAGAAAGCAACTTGGCATGGTCAATACAGAAATCTCCCTCTCTCTCAGACAGAAGACCAGGATCGTGAAGGGGTGAGAGGGAGTAATAAAGATGGAGTCCCTAAGTGTGTCTGTGTATTTATTTCTAATAAAGTGTCTGTGTATTTATTTCTAATAAAGTATTTTTTCTGTGTGATGTCTTTTTTTTTAACCCTTTATTGGATATTCTTAATGGCCGGGTCAAACTTGGCCTGACATTAGCAATCTCAGGCTTTATACCAGCAGGTAAAACAAAGCTGGTATTAACCCCTTATTACCCAAGGGCCAGGGCCGCAGGGAAAAATGTTGGATACAACGCCAGAAGATAGCGCTTTTAAGAAAGCGCCATTTTCGGGAGCGACTGTAGACTGCGATTCGCAGCGGGGGGGCCAAGAAAGCTTGGGCCACCCTGCACTGCGTATTCCCATCCCCAGCTGCCTAGTTGTACCTGACTCGTCACAAAAATTGGGCGAAGCCCATGCCGTTTTGTTTTTTTTTTAATTATTTCATGAAATTCATGAAATAATTAAAAAAGGGCTTTCCTGTATTTTTGGTTCCCAACCGGGTACAAATAGGCAGCTGGGGGTTGTGAAGGTCATATGAGCAGTGGGGGTTAGCAGCCAGTAGCTGCTTGGGTTACCTTAGCAATAGAAAATGCAGCGGGAGTCCACACATTTTATTTTTTTTACCCCCTAACCCTAGAGTTAGGGTTATGTGTTTGGGGTTTTTGTTTATTTTTTAATGAATTTAAAAAAAAAAAATACTCATGGGCTACCGAGAACCCGAGCATTTTAGTGCTCACTCATCCCTACTTCTAACCATACAGCCAGCAGATCAAGAAATCTGATCAGCTGACTCCAGTGTTAGCCGATTACTTGTTCTGTGTCCCCCTGCATCCATCGCAGCATGTGCTGCCTGTGAGGTCAGCTGAATTCGGCCGACACTGGAGTCAGCTGATCTGAACTCTGTTGAACTCCAGCCCGCACACTCTGCGATGGATGCAGGGGGACACAGAACAAGCAATCGGCCAACACTGGAGTCAGCTGATCTGAATTCAGCTGAACTCATGACCACACAGCCCGAACATGGTCACACGTGATCGGCAGCAGGCAGTGATTGCTGTTAACCTGCATCCATCACAGCGTGTGTGGGCTGTGAGATTAGGAGTTGAGCTTATTCCCGATCAGCTGACTCCAGTGCCAGCCGATAAATTCTGTGTTCCCCTTCATCCATCACAAGTAGAAATAGAAGCATACAATAAAATAACAATTGCGGTTGCATGCGTTGCACATTCAATCCACAGGATCCGGTCATATGCGGTTTGCATCCTGTCAAATGTGAAAGTAGCCTTACAGCTGGAGCAGGAAGAAGAAAGACAAGATGGCAGACTTACTTTGGGAGCTTACAGGAAGAAATCGCACAGACCAATTTTTGGGGCTCCACTCTAGGGGATCTGGGGCTGAGAAAAAAAGGAGACCGTCAGCTGATGATGAAATAGCTAGCAAAGTTATTGATCATTATCTCAAACCCATTGCCTCCTCTCTCTAGTCCGGCATTTCCTCTCTGTGGCGATCGCCATCCACCTTCTTCTGAGGCCCATCTGCATGACGCGTCCTACATCATGCTCACTAGCTGGCATTGAGGTCCTGCGCAGGCGCACTTTGATCTGCCATGCTCAAAGCAGATCCATGTAACATATCATGTGCATATGCGTAAGAGATCTTTAACCCCTTAACGATCTGGTGGCTATCATGATAGCACAGGGTCATGTGATGACTCCTGTAGCTCACATGACTCAGGTCCTGTAAGAAAAAGCCAAATACTGGCTGTTACAAGAGATGATAATTTCTCGCGATCTAAATGGTGCTGCTCTGATCGGGATAAATAAATGAGTGATCAGACAGCTGATCCTTATAGCCCTCTAGGGGTACTAGTCAAATTTAAACAAAAATTTAAGAAAAAGTTTTGAAAAAGTAAAAAAAAAAGTAAAAACACCTAAAAGTTCAAATCACCCCTCTTTTGCCCCCACTAAAAAATAAAGGGTTAAAAGAAGGGAATTTTGTTACTTACCGTAAATTCCTTTTCTTCTAGCTCCTATTGGGAGACCCAGACGATTGGGGTGTATAGCTACTGCCTCCGGAGGCCACACAAAGCATTACACTAAAAAGTGTAAGGCCCCTCCCCTTCTGGCTATACACCCCCCGTGGGATCACGGGATGCTCAGTTTTAGTGCTAAAGCAAGAAGGAGGAAAGCCAATAACTGGTTTAAACAAATTCACTCCGAAGTAACATCGGAGAACTGAAAACCGTTCAACATGAACAACATGTGTATCCAAAAAAACCCAAAAATCCCGAAGGACAACAGGGCGGGTGCTGGGTCTCCCAATAGGAGCTAGAAGAAAAGGAATTTACGGTAAGTAACAAAATTCCCTTCTTCTTCGGCGCTCCATTGGGAGACCCAGACGATTGGGACGTCCAAAAGCAGTCCCTGGGTGGGTAAAGAAATACCTCGCGTTAGAGCTGCAAGACAGCCCTCCCCTATGGGAAGGCAACTGCCGCCTGCAGGACTCTTCTACCTAGGCTGGCGTCCGCCGAAGCATAGGTATGCACCTGATAATGTTTGGTGAAAGTGTGCAGACTCGACCAGGTAGCTGCCTGGCACACCTGTTGAGCCGTAGCCTGGTGTCGTAATGCCCAGGACGCACCCACGGCTCTGGTTGAGTGGGCCTTTAGCCCTGAAGGAACCGGAAGCCCAGCAGAACGGTAGGCTTCAAGAATTGGTTCTTTGATCCATCGAGCCAGGGTGGCTTTGGAAGCCTGCGACCCTTTGCGCTTACCAGCGACAAGGACAAAGAGTGCATCGGAGCGGCGCAGGGGCGCCGTGCGGGAAATGTAGATTCTGAGTGCTCTCACCAGATCTAACAAATGTAAATCCTTCTCATATCGATGAACTGCATGAGGACAAAAGGAAGGCAAGGAGATATCCTGATTTAGATGAAAAGAGGATACCACCTTAGGGAGAAACTCCTGAATGGGGCGCAGCACTACCTTGTCCTGGTGGAAGACCAGGAAAGGAGCCTTGGATGACAGCGCTGCTAGCTCAGACACTCTCCGAAGAGATGTGATCGCTACCAGAAAAGCCACTTTCTGCGATAGTCGAGAAAGTGAAACATCCCTCAGAGGCTCGAAGGGCGGCTTCTGGAGGGCAACTAGTACCCTGTTCAGATCCCATGGATCTAACGGCCGCTTGTACGGGGGTACGATATGACAAACCCCCTGCAGGAACGTGCGCACCTTAGAAAGTCGTGCTAGACGCTTCTGAAAAAAGACGGATAGCGCCGAGACTTGCCCTTTAAGGGAGCCGAGCGACAAACCTTTTTCCAACCCAGATTGCAGGAAAGAAAGAAAAGTAGGCAATGCAAATGGCCAGGGAGACACTCCCTGAGCAGAGCACCAGGATAAGAATATCTTCCACGTTCTGTGGTAGATCTTAGCAGACGTGGGCTTCCTAGCCTGTCTCATGGTGGCAACGACCCCTTGGGATAATCCTGAAGACGCTAGGATCCAGGACTCAATGGCCACACAGTCAGGTTCAGGGCCGCAGAATTCCGATGGAAAAACGGCCCTTGGGACAGTAAGTCTGGTCGGTCTGGTAGTGCCCACGGTTGGCCGACCGTGAGATGCCACAGATCTGGGTACCACGACCTCCTCGGCCAGTCTGGAGCGACGAGTATGACGCGGCTGCAATCGGATCTGATCTTGCGTAGCACTCTGGGCAAGAGTGCCAGAGGTGGAAACACATAAGGGAGCCGGAACTGCGACCAATCTTGCACCAAGGCGTCTACCGCCAGAGCCCTTTGATCGCGAGACCGCGCCATGAAGGTCGGGACCTTGTTGTTGTGCCGAGACGCCATTAAGTCGACGTCCGGCACCCCCCAGCGGCAACAGATTTCCTGAAACACGTCCGGGTGAAGGGACCACTCCCCTGCGTCCATACCCTGGCGACTGAGGAAGTTTGCTTCCCAGTTTTCCACGCCCGGGATGTGAACCGCGGATATGGTGGATGCTCTGTCCTCCACCCACATCAGAATCCGCCGGACTTCCTGGAAGGCTTGCCGACTGCGTGTCCCTCCTTGGTGGTTGATGTATGCCACCGCTGTGGAGTTGTCCGACTGAATTCGGATCTGCTTTCCTTCCAGCCACTGTTGGAAGGCTAGTAGGGCCAGATACACTGCCCTGATTTCCAGAACATTGATCTGAAGGGTGGACTCCTGCTGAGTCCACGTACCCTGAGCCCTGTGGTGGAGAAAAACTGCTCCCCACCCTGACAGACTCGCGTCTGTCGTGACTACTGCCCAGGATGGGGGTAGGAAGGATCTTCCCTGTGATAATGAGGTGGGAAGAAGCCACCATTGCAGAGAGTCCTTGGCCGTCTGGGAAAGGGAGACTTCCCTGTCCAGGGATGTTGACTTTCCGTCCCATTGGCGGAGAATGTCCCACTGAAGTGGGCGCAGATGAAACTGCGCAAACGGGACTGCCTCCATTGCTGCCACCATCTTCCCTAGGAAGTGCATGAGGCGCCTTAAGGGGTGCGACTGACCTTGAAGGAGAGACTGCACCCCTGTCTGTAGTGACCGCTGCTTGTCCAGCGGAAGCTTCACTATCGCTGAGAGAGTATGAAACTCCATGCCAAGATACGTTAGTGATTGGGTCGGTGACAGATTGGACTTTGAAAAGTTGATGATCCACCCGAAAGTCTGGAGAGTCTCCAGCGCAACATTCAGGCTGAGTTGGCATGCCTCTTGAGAGGGTGCTTTTACAAGCAGATCGTCTAAGTAAGGAATCACCGAGTGTCCCTGAGAGTGCAAGATTGCTACCACTGCCGCCATGACCTTGGTGAAAACCCGTGGGGCTGTCGCCAGACCAAATGGCAGAGCTACGAATTGAAGATGGTCGTCTCCTATCACGAAACGTAGAAAGCGTTGGTGCTCTGTAGCAATCGGCACGTGGAGATAAGCATCTTTGATGTCTATCGATGCAAGGAAATCTCCTTGAGACATTGAGGCAATGACGGAGCGGAGGGATTCCATCCGGAACCGCCTGGCGTTCACATGCTTGTTGAGCAGTTTTAGGTCCAGAACAGGACGGAATGAGCCGTCCTTTTTTGGCACCACAAAGAGATTGGAGTAAAAACCTTGCCCTTGTTCCTGAAGAGGAACAGGGATCACCACTCCTTCTGCTCTTAGAGAGCCCACCGCCTGCAGAAGGGCATCTGCTCGGTCGGGATGTGGGGAAGTTCTGAAGAACCGAGGCGGAGGACGAGAACTGAACTCTATCCTGTACCCGTGAGACAAAATGTCTGTTACCCACCGGTCCTTGACCTGTGGCAGCCAAATGTCGCAAAAGCGGGAGAGCCTGCCACCGACCGAGGATGCGGAGAGAGGAGGCCGAAAGTCATGAGGCAGCCGGCTTGGAAGCGGTTCCTCCGGTTGCTTTCTTGGGGCGTGAGTGAGCCCGCCAGGCATCTGAGCTCCTTTGCTCCTTCTGAGTCCCTTTGGACGAGGAGAATTGGGGCTTGCCCGAGCCTCGAAAGGACCGAAACCTCGACTGCCACTTCCTCTGTTGAGGTTTGCTTGATCTGGGCTGGGGTAAGGAGGAGTCCTTACCCTTGGACTGTTTAATGATTTCAGCCAATTGCTCACCAAACAGTCTGTCTCCAGATAGTGGCAAGCTGGTTAAACATTTCTTGGAAGCAGAATCTGCTTTCCATTCCTTTAACCACAAGGCTCTGCGCAAAACCACAGAGTTGGCGGACGCCATTGAGGTACGGCTCGTAGAGTCCAGTACCGCATTGATAGCGTAGGTCGCAAACGCAGACATTTGCGTAGTTAAGGACGCCACTCGCGGCACTGCTGGACGTATGATAGAGTCCACCTGTGCCAGACCAGCTGAAATAGCTTGGAGTGCCCACACGGCCGCGAATGCTGGAGCAAACGACGCGCCGATAGCTTCATAGACAGATTTCAACCAAAGGTCCATCTGTCTGTCATTGGCATCTTTAAGTGAAGCCCCATCCTCCACTGCAACTATGGATCTAGCCGCAAGCCTGGATATTGGGGGATCCACCTTTGGACACTGGGTCCAGCGTTTGACCACGTCAGGGGGAAAGGGATAACGTGTATCCTTAAGACGTTTGGAGAAACGCTTGTCTGGATAAGCATGATGTTTCTGGACTGATTCTCTGAAGTCAGAGTGGTCCAGAAAAGTACTCAATTTACGCTTGGGATACCGGAAATGGAACTTCTCCTGCTGTGCAGCTGCCTCCTCTGCTGAAGGGGCTGGGGGAGAAATATCCAACAGTCTATTGATGGCCGCTATAAGGTCATTTACCATAGCGTCACCATCAGGGGTATCTAGATTGAGAGCGGTGTCAGGATTAGATTCCTGATCACCCACCTCTGCCTCCTCATACAGAGACTCTTCTCGCTGAGACCCTGACCAGTGTGATGACGTCGAGGGTCTTTCCCAGCGAGCCCGCTTAGGCTGCCTGGGACTCTCATCCGAGTCAGAGTCTTCAGCCTGTGATGCCTGGGACCCCCTTGAAGTACGGATTAGTTCCAACTGAGGGGGACCGGGGAGCATAGACACAGCCGTGTCCATGGTCTGAGTAACTGGCCTGGACTGCAAGGTCTCCAGGATTTTTGTCATAGTCACAGACATCTTATCAGCGAAAAATTGCAAATTCTGTCCCCGTCACCGGGGCAGGGTTCACAGGCGTCTCTGCCTGGGCCACTACTACCATAGACTCTGGCTGCCGAAGTGGCACAGGGATTGAACATTGCACACAATGGGGGTCATTGGAACCTGGCGGTAGATTAGCCCCACATGCGGCACAAGCAGTGCATACCGCCTGTGCCTTGGCACCCTTGCGTTTTGCGGATGACATGTTGTTGTCTCCTCAGAGCAATATAGGGTATAAGCCAAGAAGCGACTGTACAGTGCAATATAAATATATATGGTACAGGGAAAAAGTGCACCAAATAACACTGTGGCACTAGTGGGGCCAGCACTTATGTGCAGCTTACCGCCCGCATAAACGCGGGTGTGTGGTCGCCAGAGCCCCTTGTCTGAGTCCCCCAGAGCCTGTGTCCGTTCTCCAGCCAGACTGCATGCAGGAATGGCTGCCGGCGTCCTGTGGAGAGGGGCGGGCCCTGGGCGTGTTGAGACCAAGAGCGGGAAACTTGCGTCCCCACTGTGCCCAGTGAGAGGGCTGGAGTATGTAAATAAGACTCCAGCCCTCGGCGCTGATTATAGAACAGCGTCTCTCCCTTTCCCTGATTGACAGGGTGGGGGCGGGAACGAAGCAGAGCTAGGCCGCAAAAGCCGGGGACTAGATTTATGAGCGCTGCCGCCGTAAAAGCGCGGTCAGCGCGAGTCCCCGGCGCACTACAAGTCCCAGCCGCGCCGCCGCTCCCGGAGCGGCCGGCGCGGTAGTTCCCAACACATAAAATCACTCAGCTAAGCTGCAGTGACTCTAACCCGAGCGCGCAGCGCTACTGCCCCCGGCGCACTAGCACACCCAGCAAGTCTGGCGTGTGCGTGGCCTGTCTGTGCGGGGACACAGAGTACCTGAATGTTGCAGGGCCTTGTCCCTGACGGTACTCAGCTCCTCCAGCAGGGTCTCTGGGTCTGTGGATGGAGCCCGGCCTCAGAGTTTGGGGGCCGGTAAGATCCCACTTCCACAGAGCCCCTCAGGGGGATGGGGAAGGAAAGCAGCATGTGGGCTCCAGCCTCCGTACCCGCAATGGGTACCTCAACCTTAACAAACCGCAAGTGGGGTGAGAAGGGAGCATGCTGGGGACCCTATATGGGCCCTCTTTTCTTCCATCCGATATAGTCAGCAGCTACTGCTGACTAAACAGTGGAGCTATGCGTGGATGTCTGACCTCCTTCGCACAAAGCTTGAAAACTGAGCATCCCGTGATCCCACGGGGGGTGTATAGCCAGAAGGGGAGGGGCCTTACACTTTTTAGTGTAATGCTTTGTGTGGCCTCCGGAGGCAGTAGCTATACACCCCAATCGTCTGGGTCTCCCAATGGAGCGCCGAAGAAAAATATATTCACACATTTGGTATCGCTGTCTTCAGAAATGCCCGATCTATCAAAATATAAAATCATTTGTTCTGATTGGTAAACGGTGTAGCAGCAAAAAAATCCAAATGTCAAAATTACGCTTTTTGGTTGCCACAAATTTTAAGCAAAATGCAATAACAGGCAATGAAAACATAGCATCTGCGCAAAAATGATACTGTTAAAAACGTCAGCTCGAGATACAAAAAAAGCCATCACTGAACCATAGATTTAAAAAAATGAGAACGCTATGGGTCTCAGAACTTTTTTCGGACAAACTTCTGATTATTTTTATAGCCCCTTAGATAAAAGTAAACCTATTCATGTTTGGTGTCTACAAACTTGCAGTAACCTCAGGCATCACAGCAACACATCAGGTTTACCATATAGTGAACACAGTGAATAAAATTTCTCAAAAACAATAGAGCAATCACACTTTTTTTTGCAATTTCTCCACATTTGGAATTTTTTTGCCATTTTACAGTACACTGCATGGTAAAACTCATGGTTTCATTTAAAATTACAGCTCATTCTGCACAAAACGAGCCCTCACATGACCATATTGACTGAAAAATAAAAAAGTTACGTCTGTCAGAAGAATGGCAAACCCCCCCCAAATACCGGAAAGTGGGCCGGTCGTGAAGGGGTTAACCTTTCCTCGTGCCTGCACATTACAGTACTTTGATCTGCCCTCAGCAGCGCAGATGAATGCGCCTGCGCAGGACCGCAATGTCGGCTCGTGTGGATGACGTAGACACATCATCCACACCGGACTGGGAAGAAGGAGGCCGAAGATCGCAGCAGAGAGGATGCGTCAGACCTGAAAGAGGAGGCACCGCACTGGAGAGCTGCGACACCCATTGGACTGGACCCACCCTAGGTGAGTATTATAAAAGTACTTTTTCCGTTTTACAGAGCGGCCTAGGCTCTTATATACAGTATTTTGGAATGCTGTATATAAGAACTCAGTGGTATTGGACACAGCTTGTAGTCCCCAAATCTGGTGACAGATTCCCATTAAAAAATCGGAAGGAACACAAACTTACACAATAAATCACCAACATATTTGTGCTTCTAAGGGCGTGATTTATTACGCCCAGTATCCATGCCAGAAAATCTACATAGGAATGACCACAAGGGACTTAACCTCTTACAGACATTGGACGTACTGGGTACATCGTAGATAATGGCGGTGTAATCACCGTCGGCTGCTGCAGTAAACCGGCACCGATTCCCGCACGTATATGCTGATCTGAACAGCAGACATGTGTAGCTTACAAGCAAGGGTGGATCCACGATTCACCCATGCCTTTTAATCCCTTAGACCGTGCTGTCAAATACTGACAGCGCAATGTAAATGGCCATGGCAGGGAAATTTCCTTTCCTCGACGCCATCGGAGTCCCCGTGACGCGATCACGGGAAGCCGATGGTTGCCATGGTAGCACAGGGTTATGTCATGACTCATGTCGCTATCATGACTCACATCCTATTACAGCCAGCTGGTTGTAACAGGACAGCAGCATTTCAGCTGATCAGAGCTCTGCCGCTCTGATCAGCAGAAATGAACAAGCGATCAGACAGCTAATCCTTACCCCTAGAGGGACTATTAAAATAAAAAAAGTTTAAAAAAAGTTGTAAAGAATTAAAAAAATACAACTAAAAGTTTAAATCACTCCCCATTCGCCCCACTAAAAATCAAAGGGTTAAAAAAATAATAAATATACACTCATTTGGTATCACAGAGTTCAGAAATGCCCAGTCTATCAAAATATAAAATGAATTAATATGATCGGTAGACGGTGTAGCCGAAAAAAAAATTCCAACCGGCAAAGTTAAGTTTTTTGGTCTTCGCAAATTTTGAACAAAATGCAATACCAGGGAGTCAAAACGTAGCATCTGCGCAAAAATGGTTCAGCTAAAAATGCAAACAAATAAGCCATCAGTGAGCCCCATATCCCGACAAATAAGAACACTACAAGTTGCAGAAAATGGCGCTGAAAGTGCTCCAATTTTTTGGACAAACCTTTTTTTAACCCCTTAGATAAAAGTAAACCTAAATATGTTTGGTATCAACGAACTCAAACCAACCTGAAGTATCACACCCACCCATCAGTTTTACCATAAAGTGAACACGGTGAATAAAGAACCCATAAACCATTGTCCAATCACACTTTTTTGTAATTTTTCCGCATGTGGAAATTTTTTGCTGTTTTCCAGTACCATATATGGTAAAACTCATGGTTTCACTTAAAAGACCAATACGTCCCGCAAAAAACAAGCCCTCTTATGGGGAAAAATAAAAAAGTTACGACTCGGAAAAAGGGGAGCAAAAAACAAAAACGGAAAAATCGTCCAGGGGTTAGGGGGTTAAAGGTGTGAGTCCGTGAGCACATCAGGGACATTGAGAAAACAAAGACTCTGCATGAGACGGAACACCTAAAATCCCTACCAAAAAATTTCCAATTGTACCATAAATCTGACTCAAGCAAATTAATTATAAAGGCCATAGATCAGAGGTTAGAGGTGGTAACCTATTTAAGGCCCTTGCGCAACTTGAGTCACTGGATTTATAGATTGGACACAAGGACTCCTATTGGGCTCAATGAGAGCTTTGGCTGCTTTCTTTAATTGGGTATTTTTATGTGGTGTGAGAATGGGACTGTTTGTGTTACAATTATTTTTAATTGTTTTTTTTATTCATAATTTAGAGATCTGTATATGCTAAAACCATACCTGTGGTGGTCTGCAAATTTTGAGGTACTTCACGCGACCCGCTCAGTGACTTAGATGTTGACTTTGATTGGGTATTTTCCCTGAATGAAGTGCCTATGAGAAAATAAGAAAAAAGATTATCTAAGAAAAGTGGAGAACAACATTGTACAACAATTTAATTATAGTTAGGATACAACTAATATTTAATACATTTACTCAATAATTTAGTTTTTTGTATTTCTTGATTTTGCTTGCCTTATGGCATGTCATGTTTAATTTTACATATCATATTTCTGTTTACACAACAATATGAGCACTATGCACTTTTTGTTTGTCTATGGATTAGTGATGGACGGACTCGTACTGTAAAGGGTGCTTTACACGCTGCGACATCGCTAGCGATCTCGTTAGCGATGTAACACGCCAGATCGCAAATACGATCTGCCGAGATCGCACATGTGACCGGCGCTACAAAAACGACCTATGTGCGATCTCAGCAGATCGTATGTGCGATCTGGTGTGTTACATCGCTAACGAGATCGCTAGCGATGTCGCAGCATGTAAAGCACCCTTAAAAGACAGCTTTCAATCTAGATGCACATGCTGTCTACATCTAGATTGGTGTAAAAATAAATAAAAAAAAATGGCGTAGGGTCGTCCCAACAAGGACAAGGCATACAGCTGCAGGCTGCAGTCCCCAACTTTGCACGTTATCTTGGCTGTGTATCAAAATTAAAGGAACCGCATGCAGCTTTTAAAAATAAAAAATATTTAAATAAATAATTTTTTTTAAAAATGTTCTGCGGTCCTTTCCCCGCCCATTTTGATACCCAGTCATGATTAACCGACAGCTTGGAGCTGGTATTCTCAGGATGGGTCGGTCCATGGTTATTGTGCCCCCCCAGCCTAAAAAAAGCAGTCCGCAGCCATCCAGGACTGTCACATCCATTAGATGTGACAATTCCGACACTTTACCCAACTCTTTCCGAATGCCCTGGTGCGGTAGCAATTGGGGCAATAAGGGGTTAATAACAGCAGTCATTAACCTTCCCTCACACCTACGCATTACAGTACTTTGATCTGCCTCAGTAGGGCAGATCAAAGTGCACCTGGGCAGGACCGCAATGTCGTCTTTTGTGGATGATGTAGACGCGTCATCCAAACTGGCTAGGAAGAAGGACAGAGATCGCAGCAGAGAGCAGGCGTCGGACCGGAGAAAGGAAGTGCCGGGCTTGGACAGCAGCAACACTCATCAGACCAGACCGCCCCCCCCCCTCCCTCCAGTTATTAAAAAAATATTTTTTACATTATACAGAGGTCTCTGGGCTCTTATATACAGTATTGTGGAATGCTGCAAAAAAGGACTCAGTGATAGTGTCCACAGCTTATAGTCGCCAAATCTGGTGACAGGTTCCCTTTAAAAAAAATCAGAAGGAACACAAACTTACAAAAAATCACCAACATACTTGTGCTTCTAAGGGCGTGATATATTACTCCCAGTGTCCATGCCAGAAAGTCTACATAGGGATGACCACAAGGGATTTAAAGGTGGGAGTCCGTGAGCACATCAGGGACATTGAGAAAACAAAGACTCTGCATGAGACGAAACACCTAAAAACCCTACCAAAACATGACTGATGGATTAGTGAATTGCGCTCCTGGTAACCTAATAAATAAGACACCACACACTACGTGACATGGATTAAAATTTTTGGCCACAGCAGCCCTTTATTTTATAAGAAAAACATCAACAAGAAAAAACAAGATTATCGGCCCAGAGATGTGGTTGTTATAAGTCCCAGCCCCATATCCCCCTCCGCCGTGTACACCTAGCTCAAGGGGGAATCTGGGTATACCCCTTGATCATTTTCCTTGTGTCCGCTGAGCTACTCCCCAGGGACCCATCTATTCCACTGTCCACTGAGCTCCTCCCCAGGGACCCATATTCCACTGTCCGCTGAGCTCTGGCCCAGGGACCCCATTAAAAACATAATTCTCCAACCAACAAAGAGGGGGTTTAAACAACCACATCCCGCCAAGACTCGCTCTTGTGACACCTTACAAGAGTGAGTTCCTCCACAACTTAATGGCTCGTTCTACTCCTTCTTGTATTCCCAACATCCATATATCAATGCCAATGTCATTAAGATGTACCTTATCATCTCTGCAAAAATGTTCCTTTGTATTTTCAAGCATCTGGTGACGTATGGCCACCCCTCCATTTTCCAACACAAATTTTGTTATTTTTTTATTAACCTTTATCCTTGTATTATTGATGCGAGCCACTGATCGCGCTGTTCTCCACATTTGTCTAGCTACTATATCCGACCAGACCACCACTGTTTCTGGGTAAGACCTCCATAAATTCAACATATCGAGCTTTATGTTCCTAACTAAATGTCTTGATGTTCTTATTGCTAAATCATTACCACCTAAATGGATAAGTAAGACGTCCGGGAGGCGGTAGAACTCCACATGATACTGGATTTCTTTTAACAGCTGATGCCACTGCATTCCCCTCTTTCCTATCCATGTCACCCGTGCCAAGGAACTGGGCAACCCCAACTGTTTGCCATTAGGCCTGACTGCTGCACGTAAGGCCCCCCAAAAAACAAATGAATGTCCCATGATCCAAACCAGGCATTGCTGTTCAGCTAAAAACAAAAACAAAAAACACAATTATCACACAATTATCTAAATGAAGACACAACTACTATAAGATTACCAAAATGTACACATATATATACATGTACGCCATTTATAATAAATGCAATCTAATGTAGCTCTTAAATCTGCTCGATTCCCATCTCCCGATTTTTTTAACTATGTCAGGCCCTAAGCCCCATCTAGCAGCTTCTCTTGCTGCTCCTATCCTAAATGAGTGTGAAGTGAATGCATTTGGAGACTCTCCCAATATTGTCAGGCATTTTTTAAGAACTGCTGTGAATTGAAATTGTGACAATGACTTACCCATCATGTACGTTACGGCTATCTGCCTTCACTCTGCTTTTCCAATTGTACCATAAATCTGACTCAAGCAAATTAATTATAAAGGCCATAGATCAGAGGTTAGAGGTGGTAACCTATTAAAGGCTATGTGCACACGTGTGCGTAATTCATGCAGTTACGCTGCGCTTTGTAGCGCAGCGTAACTGCATGCGTCCTGCGTCCCCTGCACAGTCTATGGAGATTGTGCAGGGGCCGTGTGCACATGGCGTTTTAGAGCGCAGCGCTTCGGCTGCTGCCGAAGCGCTGCGTTCTAAGAAGCGACATGTCACTTCTTCCGTGCGCTTTGCCGGCAGCCCCTGCTCTGTCTATGGGAGGAGCTGCAGGCAGAGCGCATGGAATCGGCTTTTTTTTTTTCACTACGGACATTTCTGCAGCGATTTAAAGCGCACATGTGCTCTTCAGATCGCTGCAGAAATTTCTGCAGGGACAGTACGCAACGTGCGCACATAGCCATAGATCAGAGGTTAGAGGTGGTAACCTATTTAAGGCCCTTGCGCAACTTGAGTCACTGGATTTATAGATTGGACACAAGGACTCCTATTGGGCTCAATGAGAGCTTTGGCCCTTTAATTGGGTATTTTTATGTGGTGTGAGAATGGGACTGTTTATGTTAGAATTATTTTTTAATATTTTCTTTTATCCATAATTTAGAGATCTTTATATGCTAAAACCATACATGTGGTGGTCTGCAAATATAACGCAATGCTAGTCTCTCATATAGGCCCTTTGGAAAAATAATTGCTCACCCCTGATCCATGCTCTTTTATGATTTTATTGCTAATGTTAGAACATTTTTACATGTACCTTTTCCAAAATCTATAAAACAAATTGTGAATAAAATATAAAGTCACAGATGTAATCATACCAGATGTAGAAGAATCCGAAGGAAACACCTCACTGCAGATTAAAAAAAAAAGAAAAACACAACACATTACTACATGCATGTAAAACTTATCAACTACAATAAAAAAACTTTCACAGAACTGCTTTCACATACAGCACTCGTATTTTTGATGTTCTATGGGGCTATGCACATGTCTGATTTTTTTTCCTCATAACGAGTGGTCAGCATGGAAAAAAAAAAATCGGTGACATGTCAGATTTTGATCCAAGTGTGGGATCAAAATAGGCAATGTAAGGCCTATTTCAGACATCAGTGATTCTGGTACGTATGTGCTAGTGTTTATACGTACCAGAATCATGGGCATACGCAGACCCATTATAATCAATTAGTCTGCGCACACATCAGTGATTTCTCACTGACCGTGTCTCCGTGCGGTGTACACGCATGTCTGTGATTGCCGCAAGGAGACATGTCCGTTTTTCTGGCATCACTGATGTTCCACGGACCACACAGTGGTATGATCTGTGAAACACGTACCAGAAAAACATGGACATTGAAAATAAAAAACATTTTCAACTCACCTTCTCCAGCGACGCTGTGTTCAGCCTGTGCTTTCAGCTTTTTCCTGGCTGTCTCATTATGGTATGCATATTCATTTATGCAGCCAGAGACGGACCCAGAAGAAGCTGCAGAAACTAGAGACAGTGGCAGGCAGATGCTACAGAGCTGGAGACTTCAGCACCACGGACAGTAGCAACAGGACAGGTGAGTATATCCCCATGTGCAATCACGGATGACGGAGCACGGATCACGGATTGCACACGGACAACCCACGTTGAATGCATCACCGAACACCGAACATGGAGGGACATATGCATTTTTTACACGTCAGTGAAAAACATCCATGATTTTCACTGACGTGTGAAACAGGCCTAAGTCTGTGTGTCCGTGGCAATAATCAGAACTGCATTTTGATGACATCTGACCGATTTTCGCGGTCTGGCAGAATGTAAAACATGGAGATTTTTTTCCTCTCCAACTCTGAGGAAAAACTGATGCAACCCTGTTCATACTCATTGGACTGGTTTTCTCGAGTGTGGAGAAAACAATGGCGTAAACCTCCCCTTTTTGTAAGTTGTGGGCGCTCAGTAACTGCTTTTACTGAAGTCTGTCTTCTTCACTATAATTTGTGTAGGTTTCTAGAGCAATTATAACACGTTTTTCCTACCATGGTTAGTCATTTTTACATTTTAATTTAGTTTAGAAATGTACTGGACAATTATTGTAGGCATTATTTTATTACCGATATTTTCCTACTGCTCTATAGATATACTGTTACAGCAGGTCAGTTGCAGGAGTTCAATAACGGTCTTTATTAACATTCAATTACAGCATTATACACTTTAATGTTCTTATATATTTTTCAGTTCTCTTCCTTTCTTCTAATTTTTTTCTTCTTTTATTTTTCGTTTACTATATAAACACATCTGAATAAAATTTGGTTACACAACACACGTGAAAACGCTACAAACACACAAAGAAGCCATGAAAAAAAAAGTGCCATTCATCCCAAACAGTGTATTCAGCTGAGGCACACGCATGCATCTGACAGAGTGAGGGAGAGGATTCAATATTCCTCTGTGTTTCCACCTCCTCTTCTAACTCCTCTAGTGAGAATGAACCCCCACCTAGACGCCCCCGGACTTCCGATGAGGAATGCCGACAGATAGTGATCCCCAATGGTCCTCACACCCTGGCAATTAGGAGTCTCTGATTCCCGGTTTTGTGGCTTCATCAGGAATCCAATTTGATACTGCAGGCCTCATAGAAAGAGACTATTTTAGCTCGTTCACCACTCAAGCCCGTTTCCACCAGTTTATAACCTTTTACATGCTTCACAGGAAAATAAAAAAAGCAATATGGAAGGAAAAAATGAATCTAACTTTTTCCCACAAAAATGTTACTATAGCACCAAAATTTTGCACTTTCACAAGGGTAACAGGAGAAAATGCAATGTTCAGTTTGTTGTTCAATTTCTCCTAAATAAACCAATACCTAATATGTGATGGAAAACTACTGTTATGGCACATGGCAGGGCTTGGAAGGGAATGAGTGCCATTTGACTTCTTGAATGCAAAACTGACTGGAATAATTATCAGACGCCATGTCATGCTTGGAGAGTCGCGTATTTGCCTAAGCAATGGAAACCGCCCACAAATTACTCTAATGGACACACCAATTCTTGGGCGATTGCGGGCTGCTATTTTTATCCTGAGGGGGCCCAATAACCATGGAACTCCCCTGCCTGAGAATACTAGCCACTTTATCTTGGCTGGGTATCAAAATTGGGGAAATGTCACAACGATTTTTTAATGTATATATTTAAATAATTAAAAAACGCATGGTGTTCCTCATATTATCATATACTGCCAAGATAAACGCACACAGCTGGGTGCTGCAGCATGTGCTTTATTTATATTATATTATATTAAAGCATCTGCTTTATTTGTGCCGGGTACCAAAATACGAGGGACCATACATAATTTTTTTTTAAATTATTTACTTATTTTTAGTCCACGCTAGGGACCCAGACAGCTAGTGTGATGGCAACCAATCACAGACGCTGGCACAGAGGGTGGGTGGGGGTAGCAAGACTGCAACAAATCACCAACACTGTTACAGAGAGTGGGCGGGGAAATAGTGCATATTCATGAACTTTAATGATCGGACCGGACGCAGTGTGACAGCAATGGGGAAACTCACTAAGCATAATTCTACTGCTTTAATGACTACAAGTCATTTTTTTTCCACTGCGCCTCCCATAATGCCAGTAGTTAAGATGGCTACAGCATTACTGTGATTGGGAAGCAATCATCGCATGTGTAGAGGCTGAAAATCAGGCAACAAATATGTGGTGAGGAGACTCGAAAATCACGAGGCAAGGAGAAAAATACAAAAATAATCAATATGGTGTAAGATTACCCAAAATTTATGATAGAAATAGCAGGGCAATACTGATATGTGGGTGCCAAAAACAAAGTAAAATATAACTTTTATTAATGAATAACAATAAAAAACACACTGACAGACAAACAAATAAGCTGTAATGAAACAGGCAGAGTCCCAAAAAGAATTCACATAGGAGAAAGATCCAATGGGGAAAAAAAAAAAAATCCAATTAAATACTTAAAATGTCCATCTAGGATATAGGAGGGGGGGGACAGTCGTATCTTTATCACAACCATAGGGATGATATGAACAAAAAGCAGTAAGAGAAAAAGGTCACCATAAAATAGAGGGGGAGTTCAAATATTATTACCACACCATACTCTCCTTGGTGGCAACCCTTTGACTTCAGTCATCAAAGCTCCTGGACCTCCCGACACAATTTGTTACACTCATCAGGGGAGAGACAGTAGCCAGTAGAGCAGTTAGATCTTACTCATGAATAATGCTGGGCAAATACAGAAACATCCGGGCGGTGTATTTTATTAACCATAGGATACATTCTATGTGTATAGCTCTTCATTTGACCTTCTCACTCATACATGGTTCCTGCCTACAGACTGCCTTTATCCAGGCTTTGAGTGGGATGGGTTGTTTAGGCTATACTCATGAACGTGTTTTTCTCTGCTATGTGTGCTTTGAATTAAGCTATATCTCCCCCTGAATTCTTTTGGGAGGTTTATGACTGCATAATAACAGTTTATTGATTAATAACTGTAATTGGTCCCCCCACCCCCCGGTTATTTCTCTTATGAGAATTCACTTTGGGACACTGCCTGTTTCATTACAGCTTAGGCTAGGTTCACATTTCCGTTGTTTTGCATCAGTCACATGCATTGCTTGACGCATGTGACTGATGCGTTGTACAATGGATGACAAGAATTGAATTGTCGGACTCTGTTGTAAAAGAGAGAACGATCAGCCACCGACTTTTGAGAGCGAATAGATGATCTCCCGGCGGCCGGCTAATGAGAGCGATCAGATGATTGCTCACAGCAGCCGGCCGCCAGGTGATCAGCTGATCGCTCACAGCAGCCGGCCGCTGGGTGATCAGCTGATAGCTCACAGAAGCCGGCCGCCGGGTGATCAGCTGATCGTTCGGCCGCTGAGTATGGTTCCGGGGGGTGGAGTGCGGGGTGAGTGGAGCCGAGCAGGGCCATGGCGTTGAGGACGTCAGTGTCGGAGACTGCATGGCTGGGGACAGGTGAGAGTGTGTGTGTGTGTGTGTGTGTGTCTGTGTACATGCGGAGTGCGTGAGGGGGCAGAGCTGAGCGGGGAAGTGTCGGGCTCCCTGCACACGTAGCCAGGGTAAATATCGGGTAACTAAGCTAAGCACTTTGCTTGGTTACCCGATATTTACCTTGGTTACCAGCGTACACCGCTTAGCGCTGGCTCCCTGCACACGTAGCCAGGGTAAATATCGGGTAACTGAGCAAAGCGCTTTGCTTAGTAACCCGACGTGTACCCCGGTTATGTGTGCAGGGAGCCAGAGAGAGCATGCGCAGCGAAAGCCTACGGATTGCACTGCTCAAAAAACTTTACAGGCTGCATTCCTGCCGCCCGACGGTCAGTCGTTCCATGACTGATCAGTCGGGCGGAGGATGCAACGCAGTGTCATCAGTCACAATCCACCGCTAATACAAGTCTATGGGAACAACGGAATCCGCCAAACGGATTCTGTTGTTTACCAGAGCCGCGGATTGTGACTGATACAAATTGACGGAAATGTGAACCTAGCCTTATTTGTTTGTCTGTCAGTGTGCTTTTTATTGTTAGTCATTAATAAAAGTTATATTTTACTTTTTGGCAGACACATATCAGTATTGCCTTGCTAAGGACCAAAATACTCAACGAGTAACGAATAACGTGAACACTGTACTATTCGTGCGAGTAACAAAAATCACGAGGCAGGGACCGAATGACTCGAGTAACGAATAACGTGAATACTGTACTATTTGTGCGAGTAACAAAAATCGCTCATCACTAATTATAACTAATGTACTCAATGAGTTTATTCGAGAATTTTAGATCTAACAGCATGATCTATTTAGTTTCTATCTTTAGAAAAGGTTTTTTTTAATGTCTCCTCCACAGATATAAACATTTAGGGTAAGTTCACACAGTGCGTTTTTCGCGGCGTTTTTGCGCAGTTTTCGGGTGCGTTTTTGCTCAGAAAACTGCATGACTTTGCTTCCCCAGCAAAGTCTATGAGTTTTCATTTTTGCTGTCTGCACACAGCGTTTTTTTTCAGCTGCGTTTTTGTGGTGCCACAAAAACGCAGCATGTTAATTATTCTCGCGTTTTTCACTGCGCTTTTCATCCATTGAGTGCAATGGGATGTTGAAAGACGCAATGAGAAACGCAAATAGCTGCGTTTTGGTGCGTTTCCAAGACCAAAAACGCAGCTATAAACGCAGGAGGTGGGTAGTAAAGTGACATGTACAGGAAGAGGATTCCTTCTGTCAGTAAACACAGAAGCGTGAATCCTCCCGGTACCGTCATCGTCGCGTCCACCTCCAGTCCTGTGCATGTATGCTGCCGTGCGGCGCCATGTCTGGGCGGGAGGTGGAAGCGGCTGCGAAAACAAAAGTGAACAGTAGAAAAAAAAAAAAAAAAGTTATACTCACCTGCTTGCAGCCTCCCGGTGCCATGCCCGCTCCCATCTCCTCTCACGGTATCACCGCTCCGGCTGTGTGCAGACAGCCGGGACATCTCCGATAGATGCAGGACCTGGCGATGGATCACCTGATGCAGTCACCTGACGCATCAGGTAATCGTAAGTATCGCGGTGACGCGGGCGCCCAGCCGGTTTAAGCTATCAGCGGATGCGTCAGGAGACTTCATCCCTGATTACCGGCAGCTGCTGCAGCGATCGGACAGGATCAGACTCCCGCCCCATCGCTCCAGGAGCTGCCGGTAATCAGCACATAAGTGAGTATTTTTTTTTTTTTGCACCGATGCATCTGCTGATTGCATAAACGGCTTTTATACAATCAGCTGCTGTGTGATGTGCTTCAGCCCCTAGAACCTGACACATCATCTGATCGCTTTGCCTTCCAGCAAACCGATCAGATGATATTGGATCCGGATTGGACGGCGCGAGACCCTTGACCCAGGATTACTGCGGAGGGGGGTTCATTATTTCAATAAAGATGGAGTCACTAATTGTGTTGTGTTTTATTTCTAATAAAAATATTTTTCTGTGTGTTGTGTTTTTTTTTTATCTTTACTAGAAATTCATGGTGGCCATGTCTAATATTGGCATGACACCATGAATTTCGGGCTTAGG
This sequence comes from Anomaloglossus baeobatrachus, assembly GCF_048569485.1. NCBI lineage: Eukaryota > Metazoa > Chordata > Amphibia > Anura > Aromobatidae > Anomaloglossus > Anomaloglossus baeobatrachus. Next base: position 55,801 of record NW_027445199.1, on the reverse strand, counting down.
GCCAGCTATACAGCTAGCCCTAACCCCATTATTACCCAGCGAGCCACACGGCATCAGGGCAGCTGGAAGAGTTGGATACAGCGCCAGAAGATGGCGCTTCTATGAAAGCGCCATTTTATGGGGTGGCTGCGGGACTGCAATTCACAGCGGGGGTGCCCAGAAAGCATGGGCACCCTGCACTGTGGATTCCAATCCCCAGCTGCCTAGTTGTACCCGGCTGGACTCAAAAATTGGGCGAAGCTCACGTCATTTTTTTTTTAAAATTATTTCATGAAATTCATGAAATAATTAAAAAAAAAAGGGTTTCCCTATATTTTTGGTTCCCAGCCGGGTACAAATAGGCAGCTGGGGGTTGGGGGCAGCCCGTACCTGCCTGCTGTACCCGGCTAGCATACAAAAATATGGCGAAGCCCACGTTATTTTTTTTGTTTGGGGGGGGGGCAAAGAAATCCTGCATACAGTCCTGGAAGGAGGATGCTGAGCCTTGTAGTTCGACAGCTGCTGTCTGCTCTCCTGCATACACTATTGGATGGAGGATGCTGAGCCTTGTAGTTCGACAGCTGCTGTCTGCTCTCCTGCATACACTATTGGATGGAGGATGCTGAGCCTTGTAGGTCTGCTCCCCCTGACTCTCCCTCAAGCATACAGTCCTGGATGGAGCATGCTGAGCCTTGTAGTTCTGCAGCTGCTGTCTGCTCTCCTGCATACACTATTGGATGGAGCATGCTGAGCCTTGTAGTTCTGCAGCTGTCTGCTCTTCTGCATACACTAGTGGAGAATGAAGAACACATTGAAGAAGGAAATGACATCAGACCTTTTTTTTTTGTTCACTGATAAAAAACGCATAAAGACGCAGTGAGCAAAAACGCAGCAAAACGCAGCAAAAAAACGCACCAAATCGCGGCAAAACACGTGCGTGTTTTGCCGCGTTTTTTTGCCGCGGGTGCGTTTTTGTGCGTTTTTGCCGCAAAAAACGCACAAAAACGCAGCGTCAAAAAAACGCAGTGTGTGAACCTAGCCTTATGTCGTCTGTTCCTCCAATATGGAAACTTTTGAGATTACAATGATGGAAGTCATGAAAATGTAGTGGAATTGGATGTCATTTATCACTGCTTTTATATTTTTAACATGTTCAAGGGCACAGACTTTTAGCTATTGAGTCGTTATGCCTGCATATGCAAGGTTGCAGGGACAGGTTGCTAAGTAGATGACTGACGTGGCATTGCAAGTAAGATTATGCACAATTCTATATCTCTTCAAACCTTTTGAGTCAGAAAAAGAGAATGTTCTGACCATGTATAAGGTGGGCCATAAGTATGGATGGATACACTCTGATAAAAAAAAATAAAGTTGAATTAAAAATGGCTGCTTTGCAGATGGCCACCATGGGCATGACCCGGCCTCAAATGTTTTGCCCCTCCCATGTACTAATAAGCCACAAACGGTAAGGTGATATCATCAGGGTGTATCCATACTTATGGCCCACCCTTTATTTACATTTACATTCAGAACAATTACTGCATGCCAGCGGCTGGCTGCCAGATTTTGGCCTGGGGGGAAAGTACACAGGAGTGGCCCATGAATAGCAACCCATTCTTAATAGGAATCTGTCATTAGGTTTTACTGATATATAAAGTACAGCCACCGCCTTTAAGACTTCTTTTACAGTAATCTAGTAAGCTGCATGTATTTCCCCAAGCCCCTCTGCATAGTACAGAAAAAGAGCTTTTATTATACCCACCGCCATTGCGGTCCGGTCCGATGGGCATCTCTGGTCTTGATCCAGTGCAGCTTCTTCTTACAATCGCCATCGCCATTAGGCTGAGGAAAGTATTGCAGTGTGCATGTGGCGGCTTTTTTTCTGGGTAATCAGCACTCTTTAGCCTTACCCAGCCCTTGCCACATCAAAGAGAAGTATGCCTGTGCAGGAGCGAGGTCGGGAAACACATGTGGATGACGTAGGACACATCCGCTACACAACGCAGGGAAAGGCAATGGCTATTGTAGGAAGAAAAAAGGCTCCAGATCAAGACCAAAGGTCCCCATCGGACTTGGTCGCCAGCTGTGGATATAAAAAAAAAAAAAATCCCTTATTTGTGCTATGCTTGGGGTCATACACGCAGCTTACTATAATGCTGTAAAAGCGGATTTAAAGGTAGTGGCCGTACTTTATATTAGGAAAAACCTTGTGACAGGTTTATGTTCAGCTGCTTCATAGGCTGTATTCACTCAGCCATATTGTCTGTGAGTACGGCCTGTGGAAAAAACTGACAGCACTTGGACCGGTTCCTCTGAGCTCTTGCACTTCTCAGGTGTCATACATGGGTACGTATTACAATCTTTAAGCCAGATATACGCTTTCAAATATGCAGTAAAGCAATGTACACTGTGCTTTTCTACACTCCTCAAAAAAACATATCCTGAGTAACAGTGGTCACACATAAGCATATGTAGCACCCCATGGGGCAGGCGGATTAACCTACTCATCGCCGGGCCGTCGACTGGGACGGTCACGGGCGGCCTAGCCCGCTTCCGTTGCCCCGTGGTGTACAGAAGATGGCAGGGAAAGATGATGGGTGTACTTGTGAGGTGGTTGTCGTGACGCCACCTGGGGTATGCGGCCAGGGAATGGGCCACCGCTGCTGTCACTGTCCTCTGGAGCAGATGGTAGTAGCAGCCAGGGATGGGATTGCTCTCCACAGGTAGAACGGGCCCCAGGGAGGATGATGAGGGGACTAGTAATGGCAGCAGGGAGCAGCAGTACGGTTAATAAGGAGTCAGAGTCTATAGCTGTGGTTCCACGTTGTTTACTCACTTTTGTACAATGCCGCTCACTCAGATAATATCGGTCATGTGCTATGATGGGCTCAGTCTAACCTGAATCCCTTTAGAGATTAGTCCGGTTTGGTGTTTGGTTGGTTTCTCCTTGTAACGGCTGTCTGTGGATCCCCTGGCTTGAAGCTACGAGGGGACCCTGGGTTTCACAAGATGCACTCTTGTCCCTATCTGCAGGTGCCGCAGTTCCGATGTGGGGTCCGGCTTGAAGCGAGGCCCCGGATCCTATATGGCACTGTGCTGTCGGGTGCTGTGTGGGCAAGGAAGCTTGAAACTTTCCCCGACCGGACAGATTCTGGAAATCCAACGTGAAGTATGATATTCCCTAGGGTCCTGCCGCCCTGTGTGGCACTGACTCCGTGGGGAGCAGGTTCACTCTCCCCATGGCAACCGTGTGAGCTCTCTCCTCCTTCCCACCGGAGCACCTGTAAGATGCGACTGCTCCCTTCCTCTCCTGCTGGAGAACTCTCTAACTGTTGTGTAGAGTTGAGCGATGTTCGATTCAAACGGTTCGCCAATTTCAAATTCAAATGATTTGGGGCGGTGTTCGACGAACTCAAACGATTTGCTTCAAATTCGGCAGTTCGAGTTACATTCGATAATGGTTCGATCACCATAAAGCGTAGCTAGTTACTAGCTGGCTTTTCACTGTATTACTGTGAGTCACTGTGAATCATGATATTATCAAAATTCAGCGTATAGTGTGCGGGGGGGGGGCAGGGTTTAGATCAGTGCTGCTGCTGAGTGCTGAAAGAAAGGTGATCACCATTTTTTTTTTCCTAACCGTGCGTACAGTGGGGCGGGCCAGGCTGTCAGCCAATCACAGACACACACACAGCAAAGAGGATTTTTGCCAAACAAGCAAGGGCATGCGTCATTGGCTGTGCATGTCACATATCTTTGCCCTATAAGACCTGGTCATTTTCCCCGTCGCCACCATTATCTCTCTGCTGCGGGTGGGTGTCAGTCACCGCTCCCGCTGCTGCTGTGTGCGCTATAGACATACAGTGCAATCTACGCATCGCTTAAGGGATTAGGGACTACTTGTAATTTCAGTCCTTTTCAGGGCTACATTACAGCCGTTCATAGCAATTTTTGCTAGGCAGGTTTGTGCCAGCGCTGTGCAGGGGTTTATATCACAGCGTCTGGCTAAATCAGCTCAGGCAATTCCTTGGGGCATTGTTTCATTGGCAGGGATAGAAATTGAGGCTTCCTCTGCTGACAAGCTAGCTACAGCACCTGTGCATTCTACACACCTCTCCATTTTTGCTTTGCAATTTTAATTGCAAAAATTGCTGCCACTTTTAGGGGCATACTAAAATTGTCTGGGATACTAACTTAGGGTTCCTCTGTTGTCAAGCAAGGTACACCAACTGTGCATTCTACACACCTGTCCATTTTTGCTACGCAATTTTAATTTCAAAAAGTGCTGACACTTTAAGGGGCATAGTTTCATTGTCTGTGATATTCAGTGTTGGTTCTTCAGCTGTCAATAAAGCTAGACCAACTCTGTATTGTACACCACCTCTCCATTTCTGCAACGCAATTTTTAACTGCAGGTAGTCCATCAATCTGTGACGAAGGTACAGGCGTGGATATAATGTTGCCTTCATCCAAAAGGTGGTTCTCTCAATGTCTGAGACAGCTCAACACCAGCAGCTGTTTCCACTTCAAAAACAACTGATGACCTGCCAATGACACTGCTTGTTGCGGGTACAGGGGTGGAAGGTCAGCGTCAAAAAGCATATGTGACTGCTGTCCCCACAGTCACAGAGGATGAAGAGCACACAGATGCCATTGATGGGGCAGACGGTGGTTGCACCGCCCCGCTAGGCCGCATTGTAGCATAGTGACCCTTCCACATAGACTTATGCTTCATTTAAAGTAGTGTATAGGGTGGGCTCCCCAGTATACAGCAAAACCACGCAACAGGAAAAGGACTCTAGGCAGTTGGGTTGATAAATGATTGTTTAACTCTCCCAAAACAAACAATAAGGACCATGCATAAAACTGAAAGAATAGAACAATCTATTCACAAGTCCAAAAGCCTACACCCCTATGCTGCAACACTCGTAATGGCAATTTATAGCCCCTTCTCACCAACCTTTGCCTAACCAAGGGACTGTCTAAACTGTTGCCGCCTACCTGGTAATTGTGTGTGTGTGTGTGTGTGTGTGAACACGACTTACCAGTGGCGCATCACAAGAGCTTACAACTTATCTACCTAAACATAGACAAAACCCATTAACCCCCCTGAATACCCTTGTTAGCTGAAGCCTCACAGATAAGGCAGATGATAACAGTGGTGAGTCAAACCACACAGCTCAGCAACACAGTCCTGGAAATCTTGTAAAGCAACAGTCAGTGCAAACATGTGTTGCTGTCCCTCTAGAATTTTAACTGTAACTGACAAATTGACAGAGCAGAAGCAGCAAATCTTATTGTCTATATAGTCTGCCTAAGCAGAACAGATGTGTTTTGTTAACAAAAGTGTTGCGTGCACGCATTACTGTCTGGGCCCAGCCTACCGTACCCGGGTACTGTGGTGTCCAGTTGCCATAAATACAGAGTTTACAATCCTTTCACGGTAAACAGTATAGACAGCACCGGGAGAATGTCGGTCTCCGGCACAGGATGCTGCTCACATGCATTATGGTCCTCCTCACCAAACTCCAACACGAGTCTCCTCACAATCCACCATAGTGTTTCCGCGGTGGCTACTTGCTGTAACGCACACCTTTAGCGTTTTCTTAAGTTCACAGACAACACCTAGTCCGGTCTCCAAGTCCACAGCCGAAGACCGTTTTGCTATTGCTATAGTGACCAAACAGTCAAAGGCAGATGCAAAAAAACAGCCGCCCCTTGTGGGTAGTCTGCAACAATGCATACAATGAACGGCAAATAAGCATGTTGCATTCACAGTGGATAAAGCTCATCAATACACCCTCACACTATCACTTCATATCCATGTGACAGTTCATGGACGAAGTACTCAAAGTAGTGAGTTTTTGGCCTCTACTTAGAGATTGGTGACAAATCTTACAGATGACGTGACTTGGGTGATCTTTTGCGATGTAAAAAAAGCACCAGGCTAGGCAAGGCTTACAGCCCATGCGACCTGCAGAGCCACCATGACTTCTGCTCAGAGGCAGAGTTATGGCTGAGAATTCAGTTGTTGACGTGCTTCCAGTACTTTGTCTCTGTCCAGGAAGACGCAACCTAACCTCGTCGTCAGTAGCATCCTCCTCCAACTCCTCTGCTGACCTCATCGACTGGCTGACTGTGGTTTGACAGTAAGTGGGGTCTCCAACCTCATTATCACCCTGTGTGTTTTCATTCCCCTCGTCCAGACTCCTCCGAGCCAACCTCTTCCTGCCCTGACCGAATAGTAAAGTTGACGTTCCAATCAGGTATCGGAGTCTCATCAGCATGTTCTCCATTGTCTCCACCAGGAGGATTTATAGTTTGGGAATGAGGGTGTACATTATGCTCAGAACCTTCTTCATCGGGGCCTGGATCCGACTCACAAAGCTTCTGGGCATCAGTGCAGATCATTTCCTTGTCTGGACTCACTGCAGCTTTGGAGCAGACCTCTGATTCCCAGGCTATAGTGTGACTGGACAGCTCTGCAGACTCAACCATCTCTGTCACCCCCATACTCAGCAGGGCTGGTGGAAACTTGAGAGCTGTTAGGAAGCAAGTGCGATTGGGTTGACACCACAGAGGAATGGAGTATTTTGGATATTGAAGTTGAGGTGGAGAGGCCACTTGATGGAGCACTTGAGATCCATTGAAGCACCTGCTCTTTTGGTGCCTCATCTACATTTGGTAGCGATGGTCGTGTCCGTAAGAAAGGGATCATATCAGATTATCCATGGGAAGAAATACACCTCTTATTTTGGCTGGTAGTTGGTATTACGAATCGGTGCCGCCGTTGACGCAAGCAGCCTGCTGCGGTTCCAGTTGCGCCCAAGCGTCAGCTGCCATTTTTGGCCATGCCTTTGGTCGTCCAGCTGGCTGCTTCCTCCTCCACGTCTAAGTGTGGAGAGACGGCTAGTGCGGATGCGTGTGCCGATTTACCCCAGACACAGCCTAAGTCCAGTGTTTCGCCTAGTGAGCATGCTTAGCATGACTGTGCCATTCCTGATCCTAAGTCCTCAGTTCGTGCTACAGAGCATGCTCCCACACTTAATGAGAAAAGCCTCTTTGCACAGGTACTTGGACTCCGTGCCGTGTCTAAGTCCTGTGTTGTGTCTACAGAGCATGCAGAAGCTGATAGTCTGTTTTCTGAGACTGTTGTTCAGGCTCCTGAGCATGCTCAGGCACTTAGTGCATCAGAGGCTAGGTACATTAAGGAACTCACTGGCCATGTCCATGAGGTGGCAGTCCATGCTAGTCCAGAGGACATCAGGTGTCCTGATGATGTGGCCACTCCGGACTGGCTCGCAGAGGCCCGCCCCTATGATTTTGCACCTCATCATTGTTCGTCAGACGATGACTGGTGAGGTGTTTGGGGCGTGGCTGACATGAAGTCATCATTGAAGTGGCGGTTCCGGATAAGCTGCTGGTTATGTCACTGATGACGTGGCACTCTGCTATTGGCTCCTGGAGGTGCCTTGTGGTCCACCCTGCGTTGGGGCGGACCCAGGTTATAAAAGGGGCTGTAGACAACAAGGAGGTGCGCATTCTTCTATTATGCTGAGACAGAGCACACGTCCATGTGTTGAACCCATTGCGGCTTTAGGCCAGAGGTAGGCAGGGATAGGGCGTCGGTGCAGGACGCCACCACACTTGGTAACGCAGAACGGTTACGACCAGCTCCTGTCCTACCAATCCTGCTAGTGCAGCTCAGTGGCATTAACTGGGCTGCTGCTGCGCCTGCTGTCCAGAGGTGTGCCCCCTACGCACACAGACAACGTACCCAATAGCCCCTGTGTTGTTAACAGGGAGTTCCTGGGCTGGGTGTGTGGACCCTGTGACGCTAACAGGGTTCACAGTCTCCAGAACCGAGTGTCGTCTAACTCAGTTCAGGCTACTATTAGTTTGAGAGCCACCCAGCTCTGTATCCTCCGCCTAACCTTCGGGTTGCCAGCATCTCCTTCTCCATCTGGGAGCACGGTGGACCCCGACTGGCAATTGGGATATATACCACCTTATCCAAATCTGTTAGTCCCCCCGTAACAGATGGTGTTTCTTCAGAAGATGTTACTGTTGCTTAACCACCAAACCCACGGACACAAACTTTTTTCCCCTTTCCAACACACGTGTTCCCCTTTCCACCAGCATCTGTCCTTTTTCCACCTTTTTGACCAAATTTGCAACTCTGCAGGGACACCCTACTCAACGCCGTCTCAGCACAGCAGCCAGCCCTCGGTCCCTTAGATGTGGACAAGTAAAATACCATTTCCTCTTAGCCATGACAAAGCGTTGAGATTCACTCTGTGCAGCACTGGTGTTTAATGTAAAAGCAGATCAAAGATTGAGTACCAGCTTCTGCGGATACTCCTGCATACGTGCGTCCCTTTCTATGGAAGGGCTTATTTCGCCAAATTTTGTCTTGTACCGGGGATCTAACAGTGTGGCAACCAGTAGTCAGCATTACTTCGAATTGTGACAATCCGAGGGTCATCTTGTAGTGTAATGTAGTGAAACCGGGACTGACCTCCTCAGGAGGTAATGGCAGATACTATAACAGCTTTTAAAAAAGGGCTGGATGATTTCCTCAGTACACACAACATTGTTGGTTATAAGTGACTTAATGTAACTTAAATGTAGAATTGGTGGAGGAAGGTTAAAGAAGTTGTCCAGTTACCAAAACTGATTTTTTTTTTTCTGATAAATCTTGCTAATATGTGCCCCTCAACACATCTATTATGTTTTTTTCCGCAAAATTACCTTTTATTGTGCACTAGCAGCACATGCTCCTTTCTGGCTCCAGCTCTGATGGGGTTAATCTCTCCTCTGACTTCCTGGGTTCAGTTACTACAATTTCCATAATCCTTTTCAGTAACTAGCAATCTATCTCCCAACCCTCTCTGACTGTTCCCTCCCCTCAGATCTCCACCACAACAGTTCCCTCCCCTCCTTCCTGTGTGCACTGCCTAATCATGGTAATAGAGCTTTTATCATTTGGTCTTTCTGATCTATTTCATAGTATCTATTTCAGGATATATTTATAAGCTATATATATATATATATATATATATATATATATATATATATATATATAGAGAGAGAGAGAGAGAGAGAGAGAGAGAGAGAGAGAGAGAGAGAGAGTTATCTAACTCCACACATGTTTCTCTATGGCTATATATGCTTGTGTATATGTGTGTTTATATATAATGTATATACACACACACAAATATAGACAGTACATGTGTGTGTAGCTATATCTTTCTACATATACTTGTATGCGTGCTTATCATATTATATATGTGTGTGTTTTTTACATGATGGGTTGTGTCAGCCAGAAGATGCACCTGTCCTGGAAGAATATTTTAGTAGCCCCTCATACTACATAATTCCTCCTGTTTTGGAGGTATAAGTGGCCCCCTCACCTTTTGTACCCCTGTGCGTGGAATGTGATCCCTGATATACACACAAGAATTTTTTTTCCTTATACATACTCAAGGAACACGTATACAGTCTCAAGGAACACAATACTTTTTCCGGTGTGTGGCCATGAAAATCTCAGTGGCGAACATGGCCGTGTATCAGATCCCTACAATCACATAATGATGTATTATACTAAGGATACACCATCAATATAACAATATTGCTCTAAACATTTATTGTTACAGAATCTAATCTCCAATCCTCTAATGATTGCAGGGATTATCACAACTTGAGCCACTCTGGGACTTGTTGTGCAGTTGAGAGTGGAGAAAGTGTGTCCCATGCATCACAAGTAACAGTGTGGATTTCGGCTAAGTTCACACACTGCGTCGTTTTATTTAAGCGGCGTTTTTGTGAGTTTTTTTGCGTCAAAAAACGCACAAAAAAGCATCCGTGGCAAACAACAGACGCGTTTTTATCGTGTTTTGGTGCGTTTTTTGCTCTCTGTGTTTTTATGCTTTTTTTTATCAGAGAAAGATTGTTGAAAGAAAAAAAAAATAAAAAAGGTCTGAAGTAATTTCCTTCTTCAATATGTTCTTCATTCTCCACTAGTGTATGCAGGAGAGCATACAGCTGCAGAACTACAGGGCTCAGCATGCTCTATCCAGGACTGTATGCTGGAGGGAGAGGCAGGGGGAGCAGAACTACAAGGCTCAGCATCCTCCATTCACTAGTGTATGCAGGAGAGCAGACAGCAGCTGCAGAACTACAAGGCTCAGCATCCTCCATCCAATAGTGTATGCAGGAGAGCAGACAGCAGCTGCAGAACTACAAGGCTCAGCATCCTCCATCCAATAGTGTATGCAGGAGATCAGACAGCAGCTGCAGAACTACAAGGCTCAGCATCCTCCATTCACTAGTGTATGCAGGAGAGCAGACAGCAGCTGCAGAACTACAAGGCTCAGCATCCTCCATTCACTAGTGTATGCAGGAGAGAAGACAGCAGCTGCAGAACTACAAGGCTCAGCATACTCCATCCCGGACTGTATGCAGTTTTTTGCCAAAAAAGAAAAAAAAAATGACATGGGCTTCGCCATATTTTTGTATGCTAGCCGGGTACAGCAGGCAGGTACGGGCTGCCCCCAACCCCCAGCTGCCTATTTGTACCCGGCTGGGAACCAAAAATATAGAGAAGCCCTTTTTTTTTTTATTTCATGAAATAATTAAAAAAAAAAAAATGACGTGAGCTTCGCCTAATTTTTGTGTCCAGCCGGGCACAACTAGGCAGCTGGGGATTGGAATCCACAGTGCAGGGTGCCCAAGCTTTCTGGGCACCCCCACTGCGAATTGCAGTCCGCAGCCACCCCAGAAAATGGCGCTTTCATAGAAGCGCCATCTTCTGGCGCTGTATCCAACTCTTCCAGCTGCCCTGATGCCGGGTGGCTAGCTGGGTAATAATGGAGTTAGGGCTAGCTGTATATTATCAGCTAGCCCTAAGCCCGAAATTCATGGTGTCACGCCAATATTAGACATGGCCACCATGAATTTCTAGTAATGATAAAAAAAAAAAAAAACAACACACAGAAAAATATTTTTATTAGAAATAAAACACAACACAATTAGAGACTCCATCTTTATTGAAATAAAGCACCCCACTCCGCAGTAATCCGGGGTAAGGGTCCCGCGCCGTCCAATCCGGATCCAATATCATCTGATCGTTTTGCTGGAAGGCAAAGCGATCAGATGATGTGTCAGGTTAAACTACGTGAATCACATGACACATCAGCTGATTGTATAATCTGCTTTTATACAATCAGCTGATGCATCAGTTGAAAAAAAAAATAAATAAATACATACTCACTTATGTGCTGATTACTGGCAGCTCCTGGAGCGATCGATTGGACAGGAGAATGATCCTGTCCCATCGCTGCAGGAGCTGACGGTAATCAGCTGATGAAGTCCCCTGACGGCAGGAGCAGCTGATAGCCGGCCGGGCGCGAAAAAGCCGGCAACACCGCGAGAATCGATGAGCTGATGCGTCAGGTGACTGCATCAGGTGATCCACCGCCAGGTCCTGCAAGCTTCGTACGTGCCCCGGTGAGACTGCACACAGCCAGAGCGGCGGTACCGAGACAGGGGCTGGGAGCGGATATGGCACCGTGACCCTGCAGACAGGTGAGTATGACATTCTTTTTTTCTTCTGTTCACTTTGGTTTTCGCCGCTGCCTCCACCTCCCGCCCAGACATGGCGCCGCACGGAGCTGACATGGCACCGGGCGGGTTGTGGACGCAGCGGTGACGGTACCGGGAGGATTCATGCTTCTGTGTTTAACAACAGAAGGAATCCTCTTCCTGTACACGTCACTGTAGTACCCACCACTTGCGTTTATAGCTGTGTTTTTAGTCATAGAAATGCAGCTATATGCGTTTTTCATTGCGTTGTTGAACATCTCATTGAACTCAATGGGTGAAAAACGCAGTGAAAAACGCAGAAATAATTGACATGCTGCATTTTTGCGGTCAACACAAAAACGCAGCTACAAAAAAACGCTGTCTGCGGACAGCACTTATGAAAACCCATAGACATTGCTGGGGAAGCAATGTCACTGCGTTTTCAGCACAAAAATGTTGTAAAAAACGCCGCAAAAAACGAAGCAAAAACGACTAGTGCGCACAAGGGCATAGACTTTACTCGGGAAACAAAGTCATGCAGTTTTCTGAGTTAAAACGCACCAGAAAAACGCGCAAGAACACCACGAAAAACGCACTGTGTGAACTTACCCTTAGTTGGTGACATGCAGCATCGCAGGTGACAGAGCAGAGCAAGTTGGTGACATGCTCTGCTCTGACACATAGTGTGCTGCATGTCACTGTATCCACTCTGAGACTTGTTGTGCAGGTGACCGGATGCTACATGTCACTAACTGTCTCCACTGTGGTACTTGTTCTGCAGGTGAGAGTGTATACAGTTGGTACTATGCAGCAGAAATCACAGAGTGGAGACAGATAGTGACATGTAGCATCCGGTCACCTGCACAAGTCCCAGAGTGGATACAGTTAGTGACATGTAGCATCCGGTCACCTGCACAACAAGTCCCAGAATGGAGACAGTGACATGCAGCACACTATGTGTCAGAGCAGAGCATGTCACTGTCTCCACTCTGGGACTTGTTGTGCAGGTGACCGGATGCTACATGTCACTGTCTCCACTGTGGGACTTGTTGTGCAGGTGACAGAGTGGAGCAGATTGGTCCCATGCAGCGTCCGGTCACCTGTGCTGCTGGTGGGAGTATATGATCACACTGCCGACACCGCCCGCTCTCCTGACAGCTGAGCACAGCGGGCGGGTGGACAGTGTGATCACATACTTGCGTGACAGGGGGGATTTCAGTGGAGGAAACCCCCCCTGTACTCCACACTGGAGCCCATACCTCCCACAGCTGAATGATGGTAAGCGCGCGCTCTGCCTTCACCGCTCCACACACTGGCGTTCTCCGGATCCTCCCCTCGATGCTGGGCTGTGACGTCAGGTAGTCACCGCCCACAGCCCAGTCAATCACTGTGAGTGGCGCCGGCATCCTCTGACGTACCCGTCCAGTTTGAGAGCCCGGAAATGCCGGGACGTCAGAGGATGCAGGCGGCCACAGCTCCAGGGGGTCATGTGACCGGCACTGAGCGTGCAGGATAGCGCCGCTCAGTGCCAGAACTGGAAACTGAAGCCAATGCAGAAGCTGCAGACAATGGTAAGTGGCAATCATTGGGGAAAAAAAAAAATGGGTGAACCACCCCTTTAAACTAGATGGACATAGGTCATTTTTTTAACCTATGTAACTATGTAAAAGGGAACTGGGTTTAGCATTACACCCAATGTTAGGTGCAATACTCTGAAGCCTCAGGGGCGCCACACATGCGTCTATGAATATTTTTTTGTGTATTTTTTCAGATGCTTGATCAACCAAGTCACCAATGTAAACTTCAACACCACATCAACAAATAGTGGTTATAGTATATGATGTACCAGTCACTTATCCTGTGTATACCATATGATGTCTAGATATTCTACCAGTCACATATTACCTGTATATAACCTGAGATATCTGTACATACAGTATATTACATAGAGTTTACAGAATAATACATTTCTAGCATACATACAGGGGTGAAATAAGTATTGAACATGTAACTGATTTTAGTAAATGCTACTGAAATGCATTTCTTACCAGATGTTGCACACATGAAATGTAATTAATATTTTGCACGAAAGCCTTTTATTATTTGCTTCCAAAGTGTTGGTCTCATCTGACCAGACTATGTTCGCCCATTATTTCACAGACTTGTCTAAATGTTGTTGAGCAAACTTTAAACATTTCCACAGAAAAGAATTGCCGCATCTACTGACCCACTAGCATCAGCCTTAATACACAAAACGGAATATGGACAGGGATCCTCCACGTAACTGGCTGGGAGGAGCACGTCCAAAGTGACTTATAGTTCATAGGCAGAATCCAACTCAGAGAAGGGACGGCACTCACCGGAATCCAGCAAAAATTCTTTATTGAAGTGCGGTGCAATAAAAAGACAGGAGCAGAGCTGACAGTGAGCCTTCTCACGAACGATGGCCGTTTCGCATATGGATACGCTTCATCGGGTCCATGTGGACAGGCATAGACCGTCGCCTTATGAGAGGGCTGTGTCAGGACTACGTCACTGCCAATTAAAAACAGATGAGGAGTGCAACAAGTAACAGCATAGTGCATGATACTGACAATGTTATACAAAATACAATTAAAATCAACATGGTAAAAAACCATTACAAACAGACACATACAAAAATATGCGGACACATAGAGATGTGCAGAAAACCGAGAGATCATTTTTGTCATTTAACCCCAAATCCCCTTGGGCTCTATATTTAATAATAAGTCTTGCCTCGGTTTGTAGGAGCAATTTGTGTAAATCACCTCCTTGAGGGGGAGAGATACTCTCTCTAAGCCTGCAAACCGCAGTATATTCGGATCACCATTATGCACATTACAAATATGCTCAATTAACTGAGGAGAGCCTTTACCAGACATCACAGAGTTAAAATGTTCTTTGAATCTCACATACATTGTCGGTCTGATAGTCTAACCCAGACCTGGGCAAGGGGCGGCCCGCGGGCGACATCCGGATCGCCTACTCTCTGTGACCGGCCCGCCTGGTTCAGGGCGTCCTTGCTGGCCGGTCAGTGATCAGATCGCCGTCATCACACGCTGCGTGCCGGGCAGGGAGCGATCCTGCAGCACCGCACAGTGTAGGCAGCGGAACGCAGGAATCTCTCCTCTGTTTCCTGCCCAGCACCTTTCTCTGTGACACACGCGCGCCCTGATGTCGTCAGTACGGCGCGCATGTGTCATTTGAAAAGGTCCCGCCCGGCAGAAGAAGAAGCTGCAGCAGCCGGGGCCGGTACGGAGAGAAGCAGCGGCAGGGGCTCCTAGGAATACAGCATCGGCGCAGCCAGGGCATGTAAAAGAGAAGCAGCTCAGCGGGGGGGGCACATACGGATGTGCCTGAGGAGGGACAGTAAGAAGGGAGAGGTGAGTGGTTACTAGTAACCTGCAGTGACAATGGGGTGCGGTGGGGAATTGGGGGAGGAGGTAACTGTTGACAAATATTTGGGGTGTAGTGATGTAAGGGGCGGACTGATCATTGACGCAGGGGGGCCGGGCCGGTCTATGAGCAGCAGTTTCGGGAAGCCCGACTATCTGTCTCATTGGTGTGTGCGGCCGCTCCGGCCCTGAAGCTCCCTGTCTGCAGTGACAGGAGGCCGGCAGCCGCACACACTGCTCTACGGAAGCTGCATTCCGCCACTCACACGGAGCAGACCTGGGGGCGAGGCCGGAGCTTCACTTCAAAGAAGCTGATTCCTGACTTCCTGCACTGTTTCTGCTCTCCGCTGAGGCCCTCCACTGCTTGTAGAGACACTTTTTTTGAAGGTAAATATACATATGTATACACACACACACATATATATAATGCCGGACTACTATCATTAACTCGGTTCTACATCTTATATATATATATATATATATATATATATATATATATATATATATACTAGCTGTATTACCCGGCTTCACCCGGGTTAATAACTGCTGTTAACAAAATAGAATGTATTAACAAAAATTTATTCTGCACACAAAAACCACAAAACAAATAGATAGAAATGTAATTATAATGTCTGTCTCCCCCTCTGTATATATCTCTCTGTTTCTCTCTCTCTCTTTGTCTGTCTGTCTGTCTCTTTCCCTGTCTGTCTCTGACTGTCTGTCTCTTTCTCCATCTGTCTCAATCTCTTTCCCTGTCTGTCTATCTCTTTCCCTGTCTGTCTGTCACTTTCCCTGTCTGTCTCTTTCCCTCTCTTTCCCTGTCTGTCTCTTTCCCTCTTTCTCTTTCCCCGTGTCTGTCTCTTTGTCTCTTAACCTGTCTCTCTCTTTCCCTCTCTTTCCGTCTGTCTCTTTCCCTATCAGTCTGTCTCATTGTCTGTGTCTGTCTCTTTGTGTCTGTCTCTTACCTTGTCTATGTCTGTTTCTTACCCTGTCTATGTCTGTTTCTTTCCCTGTCTGTGTCTGCCTCTTTCCCTGTTTGTGTCTGTCTCTTTCCCTGGCTGCATTGTGACACGCCAACATTCCATATAAGGGCGTGGCTGCGCATTCTTCTGAAGTTCTGGCTGCACTGTGGCTCCCAGCTCCATTCGCTTTAATGGAGGCAGGTTTTTTGGCGAATAACTGTAAAGAGCGGGGTTAAAATTTCCCCTCAAAACATAGCCTATGATGCTCTCGGGGTTCAGAAGTGTGAGTGTGCAAAATTTTGTGGCTGTAGCTGCGACGGTGCGGATGCCAATCCCGGATATACACACACACATACACACACACATTCAGCTTTATATATTAGATATATAATGATGTAGAACCCAGTTAATTATAGTAGTCCGGCCCTCTAAAACCAACACAATTTCTTATGCGGCCCCATGTAAAAATTAATTGCCCACCCCTGGTCTAACCGATGTAAAAATGACCGCAACTGCAAAATACAATGTAAACAACAAATTTTGTCCTGCACGATATAAAACGCCTGACATGATGCACAAAAGAACCGATTGTTATCGGATTACCCGTAAAATGCAGTTGACAAAATCTGCAATTACCGCACCTGTAGTTACCGACCGGGCTACTCCTCTCTATCCACGTAGACAGCTGAGTTAATCTGTTTTTTACCAACACATCTTTTAGGTTATTACCCCCAGTAGGTAACTAAAGGTTTAGCAGCAGTCATTTCTTTTAGGTCACTATCTTGTTCTAAGATGTGTCAATTTTTGTACAGGGTGTTTTTTATTACTGATTCCAGTGGGCCGAATTTAAAATTGAAAATAAAGCTACGGAGCTGCATCCTCCTAGTCGATCGGTCAACGAAGCCAGAATCCCTTATTGGAGCATAATTTGATATACATTTATTAACCTCTTAACGACCGCGGGCAGTAAAATTACGTCCTAGCGGTCGGCGCATATCTCAGCTGATTTTCACAGCTGAGATGTGTGCCTGCTAGGCACCAGCAGAATCGTTATCTGCTCGTGCCGTTTAACCCCTTAAATGGTGCTGTCAATATGTTACAGCGCCATTATAAGCGCGATTGCGGTAAACTTTTACTTACCGCCCGATACCGGAAGTCACGTTACGTGATCACGTGACTTTCGGTAGTTGTCATGGTAGCACAGGGTCATGTGGTGACTTCTGTACTGCACATGAATTGCTTTCACTTTCACTGTGGCCGCAGCTCAGTGAAAGAGAAACTGAGCATATCTGCCGTTTACAGCGGTGTAGCTGTGATCAGCAGATAGTGCAGAGCGATCGGATTGCTGATCGCTATAGCCCCCTAGGGGGACTAGTAAAATTTAAAAAAAAAGTAAAAAAAAAAAAAATTAAAAAAACCCCTAAAAGTTCATATCACCCCCCATTCGCCCCATGGAAAATTAAAGGGTTAAAAAAATTAAAAATATACACACATTTGGTATCGCCGCGTTCAGAAACGCCCGATCTATCAAAATAAAAAATCAATTATTCTGATCAGCATACGGCGTAGCGGCAAAAAAATTCCAAACGCCAAAATGACGTTTTTTTTGTCGCCACAACTTTTGCGCAAAATGCAATAAGAGGCGATCAAAATGTAGCATCTGCGCAAAAATGGTACCGTTAAAAACGTCAGTTCGAGACAAAAAATAAGCCGTCACTGAGCCATAGATCACGAAAAATGAGAATGCTACGGGTCACGGAATATGGCGTAAAACGTGCGCCACTTTTTTCAGACAAACTTCCGATTTTTTTTTAACCCCTTAAATAAAAGTAAACCTATACATGTTTGGTGTCTACGAACTCGCACTGACCTGAGGCATCACACCCACACATCCGTTTTACCATATAGTGAACACAGTGAATAAAAAATCTCAAAAACAATAGTGCTATCGCACTTTTTTTGCAATTTTTCTGCATTTGGATTTTTTTTGCCGTTTTCCAGTACACTATATGGTAAAACTTATGGTTTAATTTAAAAATACAGCTCGTTCCACAAAAAATGAGCCCTCACATGACCATATTGACTAAAAAAAAAGTTACGTCTCTCAGAAAAAGAATGTCGAAAAAAAACCCGGAAAGTGAAAAATCGGCCGGTCGTGAAGGGGTTAAAGGAGGTCTCTATCACCTGTTCTGGGTACCCTCTCTCTCTTAATCTCAGTTTCAAATCTGCAGATTGTTGCAGAAAACCCGCATCATCACTGTTAATACGTCTTAACCTCACAAATTGACTGTATGGCAACACATTTTTGGTATGAGCCGTATGAGCACTATCAAAGTGCAGAAAAGTATATGAAGCAGTAGGCTTGCGGAACACCTTAGTTTGAATCACCCCTTCTACAATCGTCACTGCGACATCCAAAAAATTCAAGGATTGACCTCCAAAATCATAAGTGAATGACATATTCATTGTGTTACATGTATTCATGTATGTATTTTGGAGGGCAATCCTTGAATTTTTTGGATGTCGCAGTGACGATTGTAGAAGGGGCGATTCAAACTAAGGTGTTCCGCAAGCCTACCGGTTCCAATACTTTGCTGCACTTTGATAGTGCTCTTACCAAAAATGCGTTGCCATACAGTCAATTTGTGAGGTTAAGACGTATTAACAGTGATGATGCGGTTTTTCTGCAACAATCTGCAGATTTGAAACTGAGATTAAGAGAGAGAGGGTACCCAGAACAGGTGATAGAGACCTCCTTTAATAAATGTATATCAAATTATGCTCAAATAAGGGATTCTCGCTTCGTTGACCGATCCACTAGGAGGATGCAGCCCCGTAGGTTTATTTTCAATTTTAAATTCGGCCCACTGGAATCAGTAATAAAAAACACCCTGTACAAAAATTGCCACATTTTACAACAAGATAGTGACCTAAAAGAAATGACTGCTGCTAAACCTTTAGTTACCTACCGGAGGGGTAATAACCTAAAAGATGTGTTGGTAAAAAACAGATTAACTCAGCCGTCTACGTGGCTAGAGAGGAGTAGCCCGGTCGGTAACTACAGGTGCGGTAATTGCAGATTTTGTCAACTGCATTTTACGGTTAATCCGATAAAAATCGGTTCTTTTGTGCATCATGTCAGGCGTTTTACATCATGCAGGACAAAATTTGTTGTTTACATTGTATTTTGCAGTTGCGGTCATTTTTACATCGGTAAGACCATCAGACCGATGTATGTGAGGTTCAAAGAACATTTTAGCTCTGTGATGTCTGGTAAAGGCTCTCCTCAGTTAATTGAGCATATTTGTAATGCACATAATGGTGATCCGAATGTACTGCGGTTCGC
This sequence comes from Anomaloglossus baeobatrachus, assembly GCF_048569485.1. Taxonomy (NCBI): domain Eukaryota; kingdom Metazoa; phylum Chordata; class Amphibia; order Anura; family Aromobatidae; genus Anomaloglossus; species Anomaloglossus baeobatrachus. The sequence goes on along the minus strand of NW_027445199.1, from coordinate 36,515 downwards.
AGGCTTAGGCTGGAAACACATCTATGCGAGTAAAATCGGTCCGACTGGGCTGAAAAAAACTCGGCTGATTTTAGTTCACGTTAGGTCCGAGTGCAACGCAAGTGCGATGCTTTTTCTGAATAAATTAATGATTTTACTAGCGTGTGTAATGCGTGTGTAATACGTATTTTTTACTATGTCATCTGCCATTCAGCGCTGCTACATGGCCGCTGACAGCAGACACAGACAGCCATGTAGCAGAGCTGAATGGCAGATGACAGCAGACACAGACAGAGCCACACTGTCAGAATGAACTCGGGTGAACTTCACCCGACTTCATTGTCATGCTGCGGCTCTGTCTGTGTGCCGCGTCCTGATTAGCGGTCACCAGTGAAGGACTCACCGGTGACCGCTAATCCCCTGAGTGACTGAAGTTAGCAGCCCTCTCTCATACTCACCGATCCCCGATCCCCAGCGCGGCGCTGCATGGCATTCACACTGCTGCGGCGGCTTTTACTATTTTGAAAAAGCCAGCCGCTCATTAAACAATCTCGTATTCCCTGCTTTCCCCGCCCACAGGCGTAATCCACGGACCTCCAGCGTCGCTTCCAGCTCTGCTGCATGCAGGTGACAGGAGCTGCAGCAGACACCGTCGCTCCTGTCACCTCCACACAGCAACTGAGGTGAGTATCGCGATCAGCTGAGCTGTCACTGAGGTTACCTGGATCCAGCGGTGGCCGCGATTAACCTCAGTGACAGCTCAGCTGATCGCGATACTCACCTCAGTTGCTGTGTGGAGGTGACAGGAGCGGCGGTGTCTGCTGCAGCTCCTGTCACCTGCATGCAGCAGAGCTTGAAGCGACGCTGGAGGTCCGTGGATTACGCCGGACATGGAGGGCTTTTTGGGGCTTATTAAATTGCTGAACCAGGGAATTTGTTAGTGTTTTTAATTTCTAATAAAGGATTTTTTCGGGTGTGTGTGTTTATTTACTGTAACTTACAGATTAATCATGGAAGGTATCTCATAGACGCCTGACATGATTAATCTAGGATTTAGGGGCACTTTGCACACTGCGACATCGCAGGTGCGATGTCGGTGGGGTCAAATTGAAAATGACGCACTTCCGGCATCGCATGCGACATCGCAGTGTGTAAAGGCTGGATGATACGATTAACGAGCGCAAAAGCGTCGTAATCGTATCATCGGTACAGCGTCGGCGTAATCCATAATTACGCTGACGCAATGGTCCGATGTTGTTCCTCGCTCCTGCGGCAGCACACATCGCTGTGTGTGAAGTCGCAGGAGCGAGGAACGTCTCCTACCGGCCTCACTGCGGCTTCCGTAGGATATGCGGAAGGAAGGAGGTGGGCAGGATGTTTACATCCTGCTCATCTCCGCCCCTCCGCTCTGATTGGCCGCCTGCCGTGTGACGTCGCAGTGACGCCGCACGACCCGCCCCCTTAACAAGTAGGCGGGTCGCCGGCCACAGGGACGTCGCACGGCAGGTGAGTGTGTGTGTGAAGCTGGCGTAGCGATAACTTTCGCTACGCCAGCTATCACCACATATCGCTGCTGCGACGGGGGCGGGCACTATCGCACTCGGCATCGCAGCATCGGCCTGCGATGTCGTAGTGTGCAAAGCCCGCCTTAGTGGCAGCTGTGGGCTGCCATTAACTCCTTATTACCCCGATTTGCCAACGCACCAGGGCAAATCGGGAAGAGCCGGGTACAGTCCCAGAACTGTCGCATCTAATGTATGCGGCAATTCTGGGCGGCTGCTGACTGATATTGTTAGGCTGGGGGGCTCCCCATAACATGGAGCTCCCCATCCTGAGAATACCAGCCTTCAGCCGTATGGGTGTATCTGGCTGGTATTAAAATTGGGGGGACCGCACGCCATTTTTTTAATTATTTATTTATTTATTTCACTGCACAGTATAGACCCGCCCACCGGCTGCTGTGATTGGTTGCAGTGAGACACCTGTCACTCAGCGTGGAGGCGTGTCTCACTGCAACCAATCATAGGCGCCGGTGGGTGGGTAAAGCAGGGAATACGAGATTGTTTAATGAGCGGCCGGCTTTTTCAAAAGAGGAGAAGCCGCCGGAGCAGTGTGAACGCCGTGCAGCGCCGCGCTGGTGATCGGGGATCGGTGAGTATGAGAGAGGGACGGAGAGGGATAGACCGACATGGACAGAGAGTGAGGGACAGAGATAGTGACCGACCGACAGACCGACAGAGAGATAGTGACCGACGCAGAGAGAATAGAGTCCAAGAGGGAGACACCGACTGACAGAGAATAGTGATTGACAGACATTGTGACACATCACTCGTTTCCAGATTTTTAGGAAACATGCGAGAAATGTATTTAGAAAATCGCATGTCACTAGGATGGTGTGAGTGCCGTCCCGTGACATCCGATTATTTACACGCTCCCATAGACTTGCATTGGAGAGACTCGCAGTAGAAACTCGCAAAAAAGCAGCATGCTGCGATTTTTTTCCCAGTCCGATTTGGACTGAGAAAAAAATCGCTGATGAGAGCTGAATCATTCACTAACATGTGTCCGATTCCAATGCGAGATTTTCTCGCATTGCTCTACTGCGAGAAACTCGCAAGTGAGAAGCAGCCCTTAGAGAGAGTATTTCTCCCCCCTCAAGGAGGTGATGTACACAAATTGCTCCTACAAACTGAGGCAAGACTTATTATAAACCCCTTCATGACCCTTGACGGATCTTTCCGTCATGGATCGTGTGAGGTTAATCCCCGCCCCCTGCCATTGGCAGGTCGCAGCGACCCGCGTAAATATCAGCTGTTTTCAACAGCTGACATGTGTGCCTGCATGTTCTGAGTGGAATCGCATTTCACCCAGAACATTTAACCCCTTACATCTCGCTGCCAAAGTCTGGCAGTGAGATGTATATGCTTGTGGCCATTATTTTCACTTACTGCCGCCCCCACCGGAAGTCACGTGCGTGATCACGTGACTTTCGGTGGTTGCCATGGTAGCACAGGGTCATGTGATGACACCTATAGCTATCATGAGTCACTTTCGGTTTCACTCGGCCGGGGACCGAATGAATCAGGAAGTGACCATATCTACTGTTTACAGCTGTGTAGCTATGATCAGCAGATAGGGCAGAGCGATCGCATTGTTGATCCATATAGCCCCCTAGGGGGACTAGTAAAATAAAAAAAAAGTAAAAAAAAAAAAGTTTTAAAAAATAAAAAAAAAAACAAAAAACCTAAAAGTTCAAATCACCCCCCTTTCACCCCATTGAAAATTAAGGCGTTAAAAAAATAAAAAATGTACACATATTTGGTATCACCGCGTTCATAAATGCCTGATCTATCAAAATATAAAATCAATTAATCTGAGTGGTAAATGGCGTAGCGGCAAAAAAATTCCAAACGCCAAAATTACGTTTTTTGGTCGCCGCAAGTTTTACGCATAGTGTAATAACAGGTGATAAAAATGTAGGATCAGGGCAAAAATGGTATCATTAAAAATGTCTGCGCGAGACGCAAAAAATAAGCCATCACTGAGCCATAGATCCCAAAAAATGAGAAAGCTACGGGTTTCGGAAAAAGGCGCAAAACGTACGCCACTTTTTATGGACAAGCTTGTGAATTTTTTTTAACCCCTTAGATACAAGTAAACCTATACATGTTTGGTGTCTGCAAACTCGGACCGACCTCAGGCATGATAATGACATATCAGTTTTACCATATAGTGAACAGGATGAATAAAACATCCCAAAAACTATTGTGCGATCACACTTTTGTTGCAGTTTTTCCCCACTTGGATTTTTTTGCTGTTTTCCAGTACATTATAAAGTACAACTTATGGTTTTATTTAAAAGTACAACTCGTCCCACAAAAAACAATCCCTCACATGGCAAGATTGACAGAAAAATAAAAAAGTTACGGCTCTCGGAAGAAGGGGAGCAAAAAGCAAAAAACGGAAAACACCCGGGGGCTGAATGGGATAAATATAGAGCCCATGGGGATTTGGGGTTAAATGACAAAAATGATCTCTCGGTTTTCTGCACATCTCTATGTGTCCGCATATTTTTGTATGTGTCTGTTTGTAATGGTTTTTTACCATGTTGATTTTAATTGTATTTTGTATAACATTGTCAGTATCATGCACTATTTTGTTACTTGTTGCACTTATCATCTGTTTTTAATTGGCAGTGACATAGACCTGACACAGCTCTCTCATAAGGCGATGGTCTATGCCTGTCCACATGGACCCGAGGAAGCGTATCCATACGCGAAACGGCCGTCGTCCGTGAGGGGGCCCGCTGTCAGCTCTGCTCCTGCCTTTTTATTGCACCGCACTTCAATAAAGAATTTTGCTTGATTCCGGTGAGTGCCGTCCCTTCTCTCAGTTGGATTCTGCAAACTTTAAACATGCTTGAATATACACTTTGGTCAGAAATTGAGTCTTTCGTGGTGAGCGTGCATACAGGCCATGGAGGGGGGTGTATTGCGTATTGTTTTCTTTGCAATAAGGCTGTGTGCGCACATGTGCATTTGTCCTGCATTTTGGCTGCGTTTAAAACTGCAGCACCTCAATGACAAAATGCATGCGTTGTGCTTCCCCAGCAAATGAGAAGTGTGCAAATTTCCATGCGCACGTTGCTTTTTTTTAGGCAGCGTTTTGGATGCCAAATATTTGACAAAATCGATGCGTATAAAAAAGCAGTATGTCACTTCTTTTGTGCATTTTGGTTGCATTTTCTACCCATTGAAATGAATGAGGTGTGTCAAAACGCAACCAAAATGTTTAGCTGTGCACTTGCACTACATTTTTGTTGCATTCTGCATGTTTTTTTGACAAACAAAACACAGGTCTTTCGGTCTTTCTCTCTGTCCGTATCGGTTTCTCTGTCTGTCGATCTCACTCACTCTCTCTGTCGGTTGGACTCTCCCTCTCTCTGTCGATCTCACTCACTCTCTCTGTCGGTCGGTTGGTTTCTCCCTCTCACCCCCTTTCTCATACTCACTGATCACCGGCGCGGCGCGACGCTGCACAGATGTCACACTGCTCCAGCGGCTTCTCCTGCTTTTGAAAATGCCGGCCGCTCATTATTCCATCTCATATTCACTGCTTCGCCTCGCCCACCGGTGCCTATGATTATTTGCAGTCAGAAGAAACCCCACGCTGAGTGACAGCTGTCTCACTGCAACCAATCACAGCCGCCAGTGGGCGGGTCTATATTGTGCAGCAAAATAAATAAATGAATGAATGAATGAATGAATAAATAAATAAATAAATAATAATTAAAAAAAAAAAAACGGCTGCGGTCACCCCTAATTTTGATACCAGTCAAGGTAAAGTCACATGGCTGAGGGCTGGTATTCTCAGGATGGGAAGACCCACGTTATGTGGAGCCCCCAGCCTAAAAATATCAGCCAGCAGCCGCCCAGAAAGGCCGCATCCATTAGATGAGACAGTCCAGGTACTCTACCCAACTCATCCCGATTGTTCTGTTGCGGTGGCAGTCGGGGTAATAAGGAGTTAATGACAGCCCATAGCTACCACTAAGTCCTAGCTTAGTGATGGCAGGCGTCTATGAGACACCCCCATCACTAAACTGTAGTGAAATAAATAAACACAAACAGTGAAAAATCCTTTATTTGAAATAAAAGACAAAACAACACCATCTTTCACCACTTTAATAAACCCCAAACACCCCTCCAGGTCCGATGTAATCCACACGAGGTCCCACGAAGCTTTTGGCTCTCCTACATCGGAAGCTGACAGGAGTGGCTGTAGAGCACGACTGCTCTCTCTGAGCTTCACGGAGCAACTGAAGTGAGTCACGCTGTCAGCGGTGACGTGACTCAGGTTACCCACGGCCACATCTGGATCCTCCAACTGTCTCAGGTGGAGGAATTCAGCTGTGGCCGCGGATAACCTGAGTGACGGCACCACTGATCGCGCGGCTCACTTCAGTCACTCAGGTGATTTGCGTTCACAGGTGAGTCCTTCACTTGTGATCACAAATGAGGCCGCGACACAGAGAGCCGCACGATGACAATGAACTTGGGTGAAGCTCTGACATCACTGCTGCGGACCCCTGTGTCCGGCCACTGACCTCAGAGGTTCATCTGAGTTCATGACAGCACACAGTCACGGGATGACAAAGAAGTCGTGTGAAGTTCATCCGAGTTCATTCTCATCCCGCGGCTCTGTCTACTGTCACCGGGCATGTAGCAGAGCTGAATTGCCATGGAACCGCACTTTCAAAAATGCATCCAAAATGCATGTAAAATGCATTTATTTTTGTCAAACGCAGTGTTTACAGTTATCAAAGTCTGCCAGAGGGTGCATGTTTTTTTCACAATTACAGAGCGCAGCCTGCGCACACACCTTAATTCTACCTACTGATTCCATGTCTTTCTCTAGCTCTCCACAGTTAAGGGGGCTCTACACGCAGCGATATTGCTAGCGATATCGCGAGCGTACCCGCCCCCGTCGTTTGTGCATCACGGGCAAATCGCTGCCCGTGGCGCAAAATATTGTTAGGAGCCGTCACACGGACTTACCTGCCTAGCAACGTCGCTGAGGCCGGCGAACCGCCTCCTTTCTAAGGGGGCGGTTCGTGCGGCGTCACAGCGGCATCACTAAACGGCCGCCCAATAAGAAGCGGAGGGGCGGAGATGAACAGCCGTAATATCCCACCCACCTCCTTCCTTCCTCACTGCAGGCGGCCGCAGGTAAGCTGTAGTTCGTCGTTCCCGAGGTGTCACAGATAGCGATGTGTGCTGCCTCGGAAACGACAAACAACTTGCGTCCTCAACAATCAACGATTTTTTGAAAATGAATGACGTGTCAACGATGGACAATTTAGTGAGTATTTTCCATTGTTAACGGCCACTTGTTGGTGTCAAACGCAACGACGTCGCTAACGATGCCAGATGTGCGTCACGGAATCCGTGACCCCGCCGATATATCGTTAGATACGTCGTTGCGTGTAACGGGGCCTTTAGTCCTTTGCTCTTGGACACCTCTTCTGATCATTTTTCTTCACTCCTCTGTCGAAATCTTGAGAGAAGCACCTAGGTGTAGCCGGTTTATGGTGAAATGTTGTTCTTTTCACTTCTGGATTATGGCCACAAAAGTGGTCACTGGAATTTTCTGTAGTGTAGTAATATTCTGTATCCAATGCCATCAATATGTTTTGCACAACATAGCTGCAAAAGTCGTGAGACAGCTCATTGATTTTACCCATCAGGCAATGTTTCTTGTGTGGCACCTTGGTAATGAGTCACTTGTTTTTTTTTTTTTCCAAAACGTTTTTTATTGATTTTTCAAATTTGTAAAAACATGACAAGTATCATTGCAAAAGAAGAACATTCGTCTGACAAAATGTGACATAGAGGTGGGTGATACCCCAATTTGGAGTTCCATGTTGCTGTTCGATTTAAGATAGTATACAGTAACATTAAACCAAAACATAGGTAATGAAATATAATATAACATATGCAATACAATTCGTTAAATCTCTGTGTCGTCCCTGAATGATTTCAATTTTGCTAGCGTGTCTTGGTATTCCCAACCGTCTCGTCTCCCCCTCCCGCCAGAGCCCCCTCCTAGGTGATTCTCAGTTTACCCAGGCTGTCCTGGATATCGCTCAGGATATACCACTCCGAGTGAACAAAAGGTGCCATCAGGTTAATTATTTCTCCCTGTGTGAATTGGCTTTCAATAAAATGTCTCCATCTCACAAAAAACTTGGCTGTCAACCCATCTTTATCCCTCTCCGCTTCTAGTTTTTCCCACTTCAGAAGGTTGTGTAGTTCGCCCACAACCTCCTTTATGGATGGGCCCTCCCTTTGAATCCAGTGTTTTAAGATGCAACGCTTAGCTATCAAGGCTATGTCATGCATTATTGCGTATTTCCTCTTTTCCTGCGTGCTCGGTCCTCCTCCTACTCCTCCCTCAAAGGAGTGGAAAATCCACACCATTAAGTCTAGTTTGCTGAAAATTCCCCATGTTGACTGGGCAAATAGTCTGACTTGGTTCCAGAACCTAGCGATTGTCTCACATTCCCATAGCCCATGCAGCATATCCGTTTTTTCTTTTTGACACTTAGGACACCACCTATCCCTACCTGGTATGTTGAAACCTATAATGGCCCTATGTAGAATTCTGAATTGAGTGTCTCTCCATCTCTCATTGGTAATGTGTTTCCGCACTTGTACCCATCCTCTCAGTATATCATCCACCACTTCTTCCCTTCCCAATTGTTTCCCCCACGCTTTTAAAGTCCGACTATCCTCCCGAGAGATAAGCACCCCCCTTAGCGATCGATAAATTTTAGAGACATTTATACTTGTTACATCACATTCCAGTAACTCATCAATCGAACTTCTGTTCAGCTCTCTTCCAACCACACCCAGGTCTCCTATTATTCCATGTTTCAATTGTTCATACTGGATGACATGTGAGCTATTAAGGTTGTACTTATCCAGCACTTCCCGACCTGTCATCCACCTCCTGTCCTCCACATTCATAACATCTATCATTCTCCTGACTCCCCTCTCTTTCCATCTAGTAAATAGCTTGTTTTCTCGTCCCAGGGGAAAATTTGGGAATGCCCAGGGGTTCAAGTACTTGGACACTTTCCATGAGAGCCCCAGTTTTTTCCTTACCGACTTCCATGTTAGCATGGTGTCTCGGAATATAATTGAGTTCCTTATGTGCCCTTCAACCCTGGATAGTGGGGAGTGCAGAATGGACGTCAGATCCCACGGTGACGCATATTTAGTTTCCATCGCATGATCTGAGTGCCTACTCGTTCCTCTCACCCAATCAATTACATGCCTCATGATACATACAAGATTATACCCTTGGACATCTGGAAAGTTTAGACCTCCCTCCTCTGCTGACTTCATCAGCGTACGCAGCTTTATTCTGGGTTTCCTTCCCCTCCACAGAAATTCTGTATACGCGGAGTTGAGCTTATTCACATCCTTTAGTTTTAGCAATAGCGGGATTGTCTGGAAGGGATACAGCAGCCTAGGAAAGCTCATCATTTTTATCAGGTGACATCTTGCCAGTAATGGAAGTGGCAGACCTTTCCATCCCTTTAATTGAACTATAATTTTCCTGATTAGCGGTCCATAATTCAAGTTATAGATTGTTTCCACCGATCTTCCTATATGCACTCCCAGGTATTTAATTGAAGATTGTGCTATAGGAATTCCACATAGACAGCCATCCCTTATTTGTCCCCCCATTGTCCCATGATGCCCCTTTAGGAACATGATCTCGCATTTTTTTTTGTTCAGTTTGAAACCGGAGAATGAGCCAAATTTTTCAATCAAGGCAAGAGTCTGTGGCAAATCCGCACCGGGGTCCCCCATATAAAGTATGATGTCATCAGCAAAAAGCGCTGTCTTTACTTCTGAACCCCTTATCTTGATTCCTTTAAAGCTATTTTGTCCCTGTAGTATTCTTGACAACGGCTCGATTGCCAGGTTGAATAAAAGAGGAGATAATGGGCAGCCCTGTCTTGTTCCCTTCATCAAAGGGAACACGTCTGATAGAAAGCCCGGAGTGTGAACCCTAGCTCCCGAGTTGGCATAAAGGTTTCTAATGTAAAGTCTCATCTTGCCTACAATCCCTATGGCCTCCATTACCCTGTCTAACCACCCCCAATTTACATTATCAAACGCTTTTTCTGCGTCAAGTGTAACTAGGGCAGGTCTAGCCCCTCCCTCAGTGAGACCCAGTCTAACCGCGTCTACCACTAGAATTGTCTTTCGGATATTGGTAACGGCATTTCTCCCCTTAATAAACCCCACCTGGTGATTCGTAATGATCCTAGGTAAGATCTCGGCCAGTCTATTAGCCATGATCTTGGACATAATTTTTAAATCCTGATTTATGAGCGATATAGGTCTATAACTAGAGGGATCATCCAGGTCCTTGGTTCCCTTGGGGAGTAATTTAATATATGCTATGTTGGAATTTTTGGGTATTTCCGCCCCTCCCAGGAAAGCATTAAAGACTGAGGTTAGATCCGGCGAGATCAGATCCTTCAGAGCCTTATAGAATTCACTATTGAAACCGTCAGGTCCCGGTGCCTTGTTGGTGTTAAGCTCCCCAATTGTTCTCGTCACCTCCTCTACTGTGATATCTGCGTTTAAGGCACTCAAATCTTCCTCCGTCAAGCTAGGCATTTGGGCTTGTCTTAGCCACTCTGCCTCATCAGTCATGTCGTTATTCCCTGACCCATATAGTTTTCTATAGTAATCTCCCAACAGTTTATTAATGTCCTTAGGATCCGTAGTCACCTCTCCCCCCTTTGTTTTCAGTTTAGAGATCACTGTCATCTTTCTGCTGCCCCTTGCCAGATTGGCCAACATCCTTCCCGCCTTGTTGCCAAACCTATGTAAGTCAACCTCCTTGTGCGACCAGAATAGTTGTTCCTTTTTTTTGGCCCATTCGTCAAATCCCTCTTTTGCCTCCAGCCATCTGCCTTTTGTCATGGGAGATCTATTTGTCACATAATTTGTATATGCTACCCGTACTGCTTCACTATGGAAATTATAATTCTCATTGGTTTTCCGTTTGATCATGGCTGCGTACCCCACCAGACGGCCCCTTAGGACCGCTTTTGCCGTTTCCCAAAATATCACTGGGGACTCTCTATGTTCCTTATTGTCCTCTGCGAATTCTCCCCACCACTCCTGTAGCACCTTGTGGAAATTATCTTGCCTGAGAAGGAACGATGGGAATCTCCATATGATATCTGTACCTCTCCTGAATTTCTCTCTAATGCCCAATCTCACCGGACTATGATCAGAGATCACCATATTCTCTATCACACAATCTTGCGTTCCACTCAGTAAGTCTTGCGAGATCCAGAACTGATCAATACGTGACCAGCTATCATGAGGGTGAGAGAAGTGTGTATACTCTCTGTCATGTGGGTGAGTTAGTCTCCAGATGTCTTTCAGTCCTACGTCTTCTAATGTTACATCCCTATTGTCTAAACTCCTGCCCACATTAGCTGTCCCCTCCTCGCCCCTCCTCCTATCTTCAGCTGAGTCTGGGACAGTGTTAAAATCGCCTCCCACTATAATGTTAGCCTCCCCATCTGCTAATATGGTGGCCTTTATGTCATCATGGAATGTGATTTGTTGTGAATTTGGGCCATAGACATTATAAATACTGAGTTTACCCGCTGGACTAACGATTGTTAAGTGCTGCCACCTTCCATGGTCGTCTGCCTCATGTGCCACTACCTCATGACTGAATTGTTTATTTATTAGAATCATAGTGCCCGCTTTTCTACCTTGTGCCGCTGCCCCGTAAACGGTGCCCACCCAATGTTTCTTCATGCGGAAAAAGTCCTCCCCCCCCAAGTGGGTTTCCTGTAATAAGGCAATGTCTGTCTTTAGTCTTTTCAGATGTCTCAATATCATTGCTCGTTTGTTAGGTGATCTCAGCCCTTTAACATTCCACGTAGTTATCTGTATCATGTTTACCTGTGTATTCTGCTTTTACTACTCCCTCCCCTATGGGCCCCTGCATCAAGGAAGACGAGATGTTCGACACTAGAATCACAGTTGGTACCACAAAATCGACACTCCCTTTCCCCACCTTGCAAATATAACAAATACAACAAAAAGCATGTAACTGTAAAACATATTTTCCCTTCCGAGAAATCCACGGCGTTTCCCGCCACGTTGGTGAGCTCCCCTATTCCTAGCCAAAATATGTAGCTCCCTAATCACCCCCCAAAAAATATATGTTCTATCCCCGGACTAACTTGAATAAGCCTTTGAAAATTATGCAAAAATTAGCACAGTATGTCAAAACCTCAGCAAGATTCTCCAGTCCTACTTATCTCTGACTCCAGGTAGCCATCAGTCCGCCCAGAACAGGCCCACTTCATTTGAATTTGGATGATGTTCCTGGACAAAGGAGAAAAAGAAAAAAAGAAAAAAAAAGACCAAGGGGAGAGAAGATGGAGAAAGAAAGGAGAAGAACAAAAAAAAAAAAAAAGAAAAAAAAAGAGGGTGGGAAGAGGACCCAGACTTTGGGATGTTTTCCTCTCTTTTCTCCCTTCCCCCTCCTCCTCTCACCTCCCCAACCCTCTCTCCGTAATGCATCCTCCTCAACGCCTCTCCCTGTTTGGGAAGAGAGAAAAAAAAAAAAAAAAAAAAAAAACAGGCAAAAAAAGGAAAAACAATGAGCGAGTTCCAGTTCAGGTATCATGGTTTCTCTCCAAGGGTTGGTTCCTGTGTTCCAGGCGAGAATTATGCTGTCGACCCGGGCTTGGCCTCCTTTCCTCCCTGGTCTCGACTTGCTTTTGTCCCCCAAGACGTCCCACATCTCTTCCTGAGCTTGTGGGGGATCCTCTTCTATTATTCCCTTCTCCACTAGCTCCTTTTTCTTGCCTTTCTGACCTAGTCTTGTTGAGCTCTGCCATGAGAATGTTTTCTGCTTCTTTGTAGTCCTTGTAGTATACAAACGAGCCATTGGGGTTTCTAACTTTCAGTGTAGCAGGGTATAATAGCTGGCACTTTACTTTTTTGTTGTACAGAAATGAGCAAATTTTGGTAAATTCTTTTCTCCTTCTGGATACTTCCGCTGAATAATCCCCAAAAATTAGCAGTCTGTTGCCTTGATATTGTAGTGGACGCTTTCGTTCTCTAAAGGCCCTCAATATTTCCTCCTTATGCTTATAATCAAGGTACTTGACAATCACCTGCCTGGCTCTTATCGGGGTATTCTTGTTTGAGTTTTGGCCCTCTCCCTTATTCGCCTCCTGGTGTCTCAGTGGACCCACTCTGTGGGCTCTTTCAACTCTGAATTTCGCCTTTATGCCCAGGGCCTGCGGTAGCTCCAACTCGCATATATTATCCAACCGTCCAATCGACACAGACTCTGGCAACCCGACTATACGTAAGTTGTTTCGTCTCGATCTGTTTTCCAAATCGTCCGCTTTATCCTTCAAGTATTCATTAGATTTTGCTAGAGCTGCTATTTGTGCTTGCATAGCCAGTATTGTCTCCTCGGAGTCAGATATTCTCTGCTCTGATTCTGCCAGTCTAGAGGCATGGGCATTTATCTGTTTTTGCATATTAGCTAATGATGTTTGTATGGCTGCCTCAATAGCCACTTTAACCTCTTTTGACAAGTGTGATGTCACTTCTTCAGCCAGTCTTTTATAGTCCACATTAAGCTTTTGTGTGTACTTGTCTTGGCCTGCAGGTGGTGCTGTTTTCTTAGGAGTCACTTGTTTTTATAGGACATCAGTTGAACCAGCTGCTATTTTTCAATAAGTTGCAGGATTGCTTTCTAATTACTGATAATATTTCAGCTGGTGTCATGACTTTCCATGGCTTTTTGCACCTCTTTCTTTATGCATTCAATACATTTTTCCTGTTATTTCTCATTATTACACATCACTTAATTTATGGACATCTACGGTTTGATTTCTCTTTCCTATGTGGACTGGATAAGTTGTTACCAACATCTGATGAGAAATTCATGTCATTATCACCTTAATAAATATGTTAACTTAGAAAATTGGTGACATGCACAATAGTTATTTCACCTGCTGGATATACTGTGACTACAGATAGTACACCAGCCACATATTATCCTGTATATAAAATCTGATGTCTGCTCATGGTAATTCCAGGGGCGGATTAAGAGTGGCAAGGGCCCTAAGCAGTTGAGAAGGCATGACCAAACCCCCAAAATCCGATGTAACATGTTAAATGATCTCCCCTTTGAAAGATCATGTGACAGGTCATGGGATTAACATTCAGGTCCTCTGGTGCACATCTGTAGATACAAAACAAGAGACAGTAGGCTGCATAGAGCGCCTCACAAAGTTTTCCTTTATGTTCCACACTATGCATAACATAGCGGTATACATATTGGACCTTGGGTGGAAAATTCATTATTCCGAGGGGCCACATGAGATTGTGAATGTTGTGGAGGCTGAACCAATAGGCTGAAATGTATTCTGCTTAATATTAATAACATGTCAATTATAGTTATTTGATACTAACATTAATTATATCCAAAACAAACTGATAGTGAACTTAGATTGTGAGCCTCAATGGGGAAAGTGATAATCACGTCTGTAAAAGGACTGAGGAATTAATAGCACTGTATAAGTGAGTGAAATAAATAAACTAAGTATGACGACATCCCTAAATATACAGAATGAGCCCTCACATAGCTCGCTATAAACAGTATGAGCCTACACAAAGTAGCACTATATACAGTATGAGCTCTCACATAGTATAGAGGATGCTATGTGGGAGCTCACATACAGTGCCTTGTGAAAGTATTCGGCCCCTTGAATTTTTCAACCTTTTTCCACATTTCAGGCTCCAAATATAAAGATTACAATTTTAATGTTATGGTGAAGAATCAACAAGTGGGACTCAATTGTGAAGTTGAACAAAATGTATTGCTTATTTTTAACTTTTTTAAAATATAACTGAAAAGTGGGGCGTGCAATATTATTCGTCCCCTTTACTTTCAGTGCAGCAAACTCACTCCAGAAGTTAATTGAGGATCTCTGAATGATCCAATTTTGTCCTAAATGACTGATGATAAATATAAGCCACCTGTGTGTAATCAAGTCTCCTTCGTATAAATGCACCTGCTCTGTGATAGTCTCAGTGTTCTGTTTAAAGCACAGATAGCATCATGAAGACCAAGGAACACAACAGGCAGGTCCATGATACTGTTGTGGAGAAGTTTAAAGCCGGATTTGGTTACAAGAATATTTCCAAAACTTTAAACATCCCAAGCAGCACTGTGCAAGCGATCTTATTGAAATGGAAGGAGTATCATACCACTGCAAATCTACCAAGACAAGGCCATCCATCTAAACTTTCATCTCACCAAGGAGAAGACTGACCAGAGATGCAGCCAAGAGGCACATGATCACTCTGGATGAACTGCAGAGATCTACAGCTGAGGTGGGAGAGTCTGTCCATAGGACAATGATCAGTCACACGCTGCACAAATCTGGCCTTTATGGAAGCGTGGCAAGGAGAAAGCCATTTCTCAAAGATATCCATAAAAAATGTTGTTTAAAGTTTGCCACAAGCCACCTGGGACACACACCAAACATGTTTAAGAAGGTGCGCTGGTCAGATGAAACTATTTGGGCACAATGCCAAACGATATGTTTGACGTAAAGGCAACACAGCTCATCACCCTGAACACACCATCCCCACTGTCAAAATGGTGGTGGCAGCATCATGGTTTGGGCCTGCTTTTCTTCAGCAGGGACAGGGAAGATGGTTAAACTTTATGGGAAGATGGATGGAGCCAAATACAGGACCATTATTGAAGAAAACCTCTTGGAGTTTGCAAAAGACCTGAGACTGGGACGGAGATTTGTATTCCAAAAAGACAATGATCCCAAACATAAAAGGAAAATCTACAATGGAATGGTTCACAAATAAATGTATCCAGGTGTTAGAATGGCCAAGTCAAAGTCCAGACCTAAATCCCATCAAGAATCTGTGGAAAGAGCTGAAAACTGCTGTTCACAAATGCTCTCCAACCAACCTCACTCAGCTCGAGCTGTTTGCAAAGGAAGAATGGGCAAGAATTTCAGTTTCTTGATGTGCAAAACTGATAGAGACATACCCCAAGCGTCTTGCAGCTGTAGTCGCAGCAAAAGGCGGCGCTACAAAATATTAACTTAAAGGGGCCGAATAATATTGCACGCCCCACTTTTCAGTTATTTATTTTTTAAAAAAAGTTTAAAATAAGCAATAAATTTAGTTTAACTTCACAATTGTGTCCCAATTGTTGTTGATTCTTCACCAGAACATTAAAATTTTTATCTTTATGTTTGAAGCCTGAAATGTGGGAAAAGGTTGAAAAATTCAAGAGAGCCTAAGGGGTGCTTCACACATAGCGAGATCGCTACCGAAATCGCTGCTACGTCACGGTTTTTGTGACGCAGCAGTGATCTCATTAGCGATCTCGCTGTGTGTGACACTGAGCAGCGATCTGGCCCCTGCTGTGAGATCGCTGCTCGTTACACACAGCCCTGGTTCGTTTTTTTATTGTTGCCCTCACGCTGTGACGCACAGATCGCTGTGTGTGACAGCGAGAGAGCAACGAAATGAAGCGAGCAGAGAGCAGGAGCCGGCGTCTGGCAGCTGCGGTAAGCTGTAACCAGGGTAAACATAATAATAATAATAATAATTTTATTCATTTATATAGCGCTATTATTTCCACAGCGCTTTACATACATTGGCAACACTGTCCCCACTGGGGCTCACAATCTAGAGTCCCTATCTGTATGTCTTTGGAGTGGTGGTTACCCGATATTTACCTTCGTTACCAGACTCCGCCGCTCTCACGCTGCCAGTGCCGGCTCCCTGCTCTCTGCACATGTAGCTGCAGCACACATTGGGTTAATTAACCCGATGTGTACTGTAGCTAGGAGTGCAGGGAGCCAGCGCTAAGCAGTGTGTGTGTGCTGCTCTCTGCACATGCAGCTGCAGTACACATCGGGTTAATTAACCCGATGTGTACTGTAGCTAAGAGAGCAGAGAGCCAGCGCTAAGCAGTGTGCGCGGCTCCCTGCTCTCTGCACATGTAGCGACGTTATGATCGCTGCTGCTTCTGCTGTGTTTGACAGCGAAGCAGCGATCATAACAGTGACTTACAAGGTCGCTGCTACGTCACAGAAAATGGTGACATAACAGCAACGTTGTTGTCGCTATGTGTGAACCCAGCCTAATACTTTCGAAAGGCACTGTAAGCTCTCAATATACAAGGGGCTGCTGATAAGTCTGAGTTTATCCAGTAAGAAACGAGATAGGATGATAAAACTTTACATTTATTCCACATACTCTCCACTGATGTCAACACACTTCTTACATGGGTATTCCAAGTTCTTTCTGTAAGCCTAGCAAAAAGGATTTCGGTTGTGCCTCAAACCAGGCATCTGTAGCAGCCATGGAATCAGAAATGGTGTGAAATTTGGTACCCTTGAGTTTTTTCTTCAAGTTTCCAAACAGATGATAGTCGGAGCGAGCTAGATCTGGTGAATAAGGTGGGTGGTCAACCAGCTGGAAGCCCAGTTCTGCCAGTTTTGCCGTGGTCACTTGTGCAGTGTGAGTGGAGGCATTGTCTTACAGGAACAAGATTCCTTTGGACAGCTTGCCGCAGCTTTTGGCCTTCAGAGCTGCCTTCAGTTGTTCCAAATGTTCATTGTAATAGCTTGCATTGATGGTGGAACCCTTTTGAAGGTACTCCACTTGCAGCACACCCTCCTTATCCCAGAATACAGATGCCATCACCTTAATGGGTGATTTTTGCTTCCTGAACTTTTTTGGGCGAAGAGAACCACTGTGCCTCCACTCTTTTCATTGCTCCTTGTTTTCAGGGTCATACAAATAAATCCAGGTCTCATCCATAGTGATCCAGGAAGTTATCAGTCCGGAAACGCTGACAAATGGACCTGGAAGTTTAGGGTCCCACTTTGCAGATAGCTTCCTCCAAAATATCCAAATGTTCATGGATAAGAACACAAAATCATTCACGGGAAATCCCTATGATGTCTGCTATTGCTTTAGCTGAAATTCATTGATTCTTAGTATGCGGTTGTGCACAGCATCGACGATCTCCGGAACAACCACTCTCGGTCGTCCAGGACGTTCCTCATCACTGGTGCTGAAGTGGCCTGTTTTAAATTTGGCAACCCAGTTCTTAACTGTGGAATAATGTCTGTGGCATATCACCATGAATATCCTTTGCGGACTTTCCTTGCAGAAACAAGAATTTTATCACTCCTCTGCTCTCAGTTGCTGTGAATATTGCATTAAACTCTGCCATTTTGATTTCCCACGTGCATAGAACACCGTTTCCATAAGATTCAAATGTGAAATCTTGAAAACATATATTAGACACATAAGGCTTTCATGTGATGTAATATGTGTTACCATAAAAACAAAAAAAGATCACAAAGCCAAAGATTTATCAGCAGACCGTCGTACAGGATGAGCACCCACATAGCTCTCTATATAAAGGATGAGCCGTCATATAGCTCTATATACAAAACAAGAAAGCCTGCGGAGACACCATCACATGTTTCTCAACACTGACAGGAAACTAACCAGGTCTTTCACTGGGAAGGAACAACCACGGGAAGGGCAGTCTCCAGTCAAGGAGACCACCTATGTCAAACATGGTATCCATCCACAGACAGCTGTTTCGGGGTATTTGCCCCTCATCAGTGTGGAGTAGGAATCTGGCTAGTGGGAGCAAAAAGTGTAGTCTTTTACTAGGCAATGCTCCCACTAGCCAGATTCCTACTCCACACTGATTCCTACTCCACACCAGACAGCTGTTTCCGGGTATTTGCCCCTCATCAGTGTGGAGTAGTCTTCTACTAGGCATTGCTCCCACTAGCCAGTTTCCTGATGAGGGGCAAATATCCCGAACCAGCTGTCTGTGGATGGATACCATGTTTGGCATAGGTGGTCTCCTTGACTGGAGACTGCCCTTCCCGTGGTTGTTCCTTCCCGGTGAAAGACTTGGCTAGTTTCCTGCTAGCGTTGAGAAACATGTGATGGTGTCTCCGCAGGCTTTCTTGTTTTAAATATTTCCCAGGGGACATTGCTCTAGAATTACTGCGTTGTGAAACACGTGATGGTGTCTCCGTGGTGTTGGATGTTGATCTCCCTAAGGTCAACCATCCTTGCTTATGTAGTCTTCTACTAGGCATTGCTCCCACTAGCCAGTTTCCTACTCCACTCTACCATTCTGTATTGCCAGCAGTGGAGCTCCAGGAAAGCTCCCAATTCAGAGATGTGCACAGCTGTTAATGGTGCAAACATTATAGTGAGGGTAATCTCACTTGCCCTTATTATAATCTACCTATCAGTATGTCATAGACTAATCTGTACACTGCATGTGCTATGTTTCACTGTACTAATCACACCTGCACATCGCCATATCAGTTTTACCATATAGTAAACACAGTGAATAAAATATCCCAAAAACAATTGTGCAATCACACTTTTTTTTGCAATTGTTCTGCACTTGGAATTTTTTTGCCGTTTTCCAGTACATTATATGGTAAAACTAATGGATTCATTTAAAAGTACAACTCGTCCCTCAAACGTACGCTCTTATATGGCAAGATTAAAGGAACAATAAAAAAGTGACGGCTCTCGGAAAAAGGGGAGCAAAAAACAAAAACGGAAAATCGCTCGGGGTGAAGGGGTTAAACAAAAGACATTTTAGGACTTTTCCATTACCATATAAATGAATAGATTTGGAACCTTTTATTTCCATTATGTTATCCTAAAATGCATTAAAATCATGAAACTACTGGAAATGTGAAGCAGAGCCTTAGGGGTACTTTGCACACTACGACATCGCAGCTGCGATATCGGTGGGGTCAAATCGAAAGTGACGAACATCCGGCGTCGCTGTCGACATCGTAGTGTGTAAATCCTTTTAGCTACCATTAACGAGCGCAAAAGCGTCGTAATCGTATGATCGGTGTAGTGTCCGACATTTCCATAATTTCGCTGTAGCGACAGGTACAATGTTGTTACTCGTTCCTGCGGCAGCACACATCGCTGTGTATGAAGCCGCTGGAACGAGGAACATCTGCTTACCTGCCACCGGCAGCGATGCGGAAGGAAGGAGGTGGGCGGGATGTTTACGTCCCGCTCATCTCCGCCCCTCCGCTTCTATTGGCCGGCCGTTGTATGACATTGCTGTGACGACGCACGACCCGCCCCCTTAGGAAGGAGGTGGTTCGCCGGCCAGAGCGGCATTGCAGGGCAGGTAAGTGCATGTGAAGCTGCCGTAGCGATAATGTTCGCTACGGCAGCTATCACAAAATATCGCAGCTGCGACAGGGGCGGGCACTATCGCGCTCGGCATCGCTACCATCGGCATGCGATGTCGTAGTGTGCAAAGTACCCCTTAGAATGTAATGTAAAGATACTGGAATGGGGCGGAGTGATGTAGCTGAACTGAGCGGATGCACATGAGAGCTGCTCCCACCATCCTGCATATCCTGATATTGTTGCCTGATTGCCTGTTCTCCCTTGCCTGCAAAGTGCTTCCCGAGGTAGGGGACACTCTAGAGGCCAGCGATTCCACCGGAGCTGTCCCCCAGCTCCTGACGGAGGATATTGTACCAAATGAGGCCGGAGAGTGAGACGAGGCACCAACTTCCCTGCACGAGGCTTTGCAGCTGCATAGCGCCGCGGAGTCCCATCACCCGGCGAACGGCTTACCCCCAGGAGGACGTGGAGGAGCTGTTGGAGGTGGCTTCACAAGTCTGCAGGGGCTAACTGGAGGGGAGATCTGGAGATCGGTGAGCGCCACTAATAATTTTATCATCAGCTGCACCGCCTGCAGCCGGCACATCAAAGGGCCAGCAGCAGTGAACGAGCCATTAACCGAGGCAGCAGGATTGGGGTGGGTGCTCTGAAAAACAGGCCCCTCAGGTCTCCCTCTGACATTGACATAGTACGAAAAAGATATACATTAAGACTCCACGCTGGAGAGGCCTGTATTACTCCTGATTATAACAATCAGGCGCTGTGCTGACTCGGGACTACCCTTTGCTGTAGATACATGTATGTACAGATGCTTCCTGGCTGCCTGAGCTGGATAGGAGAGAAAAGGTGCTCATTTCACTGGACACATATTACAGAGGCACAGGATTAGGTGTACTGGGGTGCAGCAGGAGTGGAGAGTGTAATATACAACGATCCAGCTAGCTATTCTGAGTCCCCTTAAACAATCTGGAGGCATCAATAAACTCAAGGAGTTTGCCAGGAATGGTCAGGGAGACACTCCTAAGGCCAAGAGGCGTGCTTCTTCCAAAGCCCAGGCGCTGACGGGGGATGGGGATGGAGATCAAGATGACTTAACCCTGAGACAAATGTACGAGCAGCTCATGCAGGCAATATCTCCATGTAAAGGGTGCTTTACACGCTGCGACATCGCTAGCGATTGCTAGCGATGTTGCAAGCATTAGCACCCGCCCCCGTTGTTGGTGCGACATGTGGTGATCGCTGCCGTAGCGAACATTATCGCTATGGGAGCGTCACAAGCACATACCTGTTCTTAGACGTCGCTGTGCCCGCCGAACAATCCCCCCTTCAAGGGGGAGGGGCGTTTGGCGTCACAGCGACGTCACAAACGGCCGTCCAATAACAGAGGAAGGTGGAGATGAGCGGCCGGAACATGCCATCCACCTCCTTCCTTCCTCATTGCCGGTAGACGAAGGTAAGGAGATGATCGTCGCTTCTGCGGTGTCACACATAGCGATGTGTGGTGCCGCAGGAATGAGGAACAACCTCGCTACGTACGAGACAACGATTTTTGGTAAATGAACGACCTCTCATATACCAACGATTTTTGTCTCTTTTGCGATCGTTTAAGGTAGCTCCTGCCTGTCACACGCTGCGATCTCGCTAACGGTGCCGGATGTGCGTCACAAACACCGTAACCGCAACGATATATCGTTAGCGATGTCGCATTGTGTAAATGGCCCTTAAGACCTCCCTTACAGGGAAGATTGAGGAGGTATATTCTGAAGTTGGCCTTTTGCGCCAGGATATGAAGAACTTGAGGACCCGTACTACAGAGGTTGGATTACGGCATCCTACTACCCGGGAGTTACCTGTCATTCTTCAGGTGCACGCTGTCACGTTTAGATTATATTTTTGGATCAAGTAACGTGGCAGCCTGGGTTGACAATGTGGTACATGGAGTACAGGGAATATCATTCTTACATCTGATGTTAACAGACCCCTTTGGCGGTTAAACCCCTTTTGGTTCAAACTAATCAAAGTGATAGGACCCTGGCCCAACTAGAAGACTTCTTAGTAGCTCAACTCAAACCCTGAACAATAATTTGGTGTGGGACACTCTCAACGCTTACCTTCAGGGATGCTTAAAAGAGTTATCTGACATAAACTCAAAAATTTTTGTTCAGCTAATCTGTGCTGTATTGTCATATAAATCACACCTACATTGTTATTTTTTGTTTTCTAACTTTTGTTCCTCTTGAATTCACCCTTTATTCTCTGCAGCTTCTTGTTTACATTCAGATACAGCAAACATGACCACTTCCTGTGCTGAACCTCAGTCAGAGCTGTCACCACCCACCCCAGTGTCCAGCCTCGCCCTCTGCCCGCCCCCTGCACACACACATTCCCTGTCAGTATATTCTGCCCCAGCACCTGACCTATTATCACTACAGCATTGCAAATAACAACCCCACATCGGGCTGTGCACCGCACACGCACACATATGGCTCTGTACCGCACACATATGGCTCTGTACCGCACACATATGGCTCTGTACCGCACATGCACACATATGGCTCTGTACCGCACACGCACACATATGGCTCTGCACCGCACACGCACACATATGGCTATGTACCGCACACGCACACATATGGCTCTGTACCGCACACGCACACATATGGCTCTGCACCGCACACATATGGCTCTGCACCGCACACGCACACATATGGCTCTGTACCGCACACGCACACATATGGCTCTGCACCGCACACATATGGCTCTGCACCGCACACGCACACATATGGCTATGTACCGCACACGCACACATATGGCTCTGTACCTCACATGCACACATATGGCTCTGCACCGCACACACACACATATGTCTAAGTACCGCACACGCACACATATGGCTCTGTACCGCACACACACACATATGGCTCTGCACCGCACACATATGGCTCTGTACCGCACACATATGGCTCTGCACACGCACACATATGGCTCTGCACACATATGGCTCTGAACACGCACACATATGGCTCTGCACACGCACACATAGGGCTCTGCACACATATGGCTCTGCACACGCACACATATGGCTCTGCACACGCACACATATGGCTCTGCACACGCACACATATGGCTCTGCACCGCCCGCCCCCCATCCCCATCGGGAACACATGTAAGGAATACATACTCACTCGTCCTCGGTCCCCGCCGCTCCTGCACGTTCGCGTGCTGTCTGTGCTCTGACGTCACCACTGTGCTGAAGAGAGCTCAGACAGCGGGAGGGACAGTGATGAGAAGCAGCGCTGCGCTGCTTCTCATCAGCACTTTCAAATGTACCGGCATCTGTGATCTGTGATGCCGGTATATCTGAATGTGTGATCCTTAGCAGGGGGGCCGGTGCTGGAGCTGACACCATGGCAGCTGCCGCCAGGCCCCGCCGCCAGGTCACGGACCCCCACAGCAGTGCAGGGGGAGGTTACTGGAGAGTAACAGAGGTGCGGGGGAATGTGTGGGAGGGTGCAGGGAAGGGGGGGGGACTCCACGAACTGTACTTCCCAGCAGGGAGGCGACATGCTGTTCCACATTTGCATGTCAACATGGTCCTGCCCATGTTGACATGAAATGACCGGAAGCAGCAAAATCGCGGCAGGAGCGGGCACATGACCGCTCTGAGCCGGGGGAGAGGGGCTGACAGCAGGGCAGGTAAGTGGTCTCTATCTACTTACCTGCCCCAATGTAGCCCCATAGGGTAATTAAAAAAAGAAGTCAAAGAAGCCGGATAACCCCTTTAACTTCGACCATAGCACATCTTAAACGGATGACAAGGGTGGAGAATGACATAATAGAAAGAAGACTCAGGGACTCGGAGGCAAGATATATATCTAGCCCAACTAATGGGAACAGGGCGGCTTGGTTGCACTCATATAGAACATATGTACAACACTCTGAAACTAAATCTAAACGTAAGCTATTCTTCACCCGACTGTCATACTTTGAACTTGGGAACGAGTCAAACAAATTACTTGCATATATAGATAGGCAGCATAATGCTTCAAATACAGTACTGGCTATACCAAAGGCGGATGGTTCGATTGTCACATCCCCTGAGGGCATCTCACAATGTTTCTACACGTTCTATAAAACTTTGTACAGCTCTAAAAGTGTTCATGGCGTCCAGGATTGTTTGGCATATTTGTCAGATGTAGAATGTCAAACGTTGAGTCAGTCACAACGAGAATTTCTAGAGGCAGACATAACAACAGAAGAAGTAACAACAGCCATCTCAGATATGGCTAGAGGGAAATCTCCCGGTCCAGACGGCCTTCAAATAGACTTTTACGGCAAATATTTGTGACACCTTGGCCCCAGTCCTTCTTGATATTTTTTCACACCATACTCTTGGTGGCTCTCTAACTGCCTCTCTATACAAAGCGCATATTCTTGTACTGAGGAAGGAGGGAAAGGATCACTGGACTGTGGCTCATACCGCCCTATATCATTGGTCAACGTTGACTATAAGATTTTTACCAAAATATTGGCGTCCCAGCTTAATTCTGTTATACTAGATGTAGTGTCCCCGGATGAAACAGGATAAATGCCTGGGAAAAACAACTCTATAAATATTAGATGGGTCCAGTCCATAGTGCAATACACTATGTTGGTCCAGGAAAACGAGTGGGCCTTGGCCTCGCTGGACGCGGCCAAAACATTTGACTCGGTGGAATGGCCATTCTTATCTGCCTGCCGCCAGAGATTCGCTTTTGGCACTAAGTTTAGTAATTGGATCTACATGCTGTATAGATCCCCATCTGTTGTGTCAATTCCTGTTCCGTGTGACTACTGTGTCTGTTTGGGGTAATGCAAGGGTGGGATTCAGCCGGTTCTGTCAGGTTCGGGCGAATAGGTTGTTAAAATAGCAGCCGGTTCCCCGAACCGGCAAGAAACAGCTCCGGCGATCCGGTTCTGTATTTATTTGTGTTAGTGTATTTAAGACACTAGCACAAATGAATCCCCGTACCTCCGCGCCGCACTTCCGGGTTCAGTGGAGCCTGTCTGCTCCCTGACCCGGTGTGCAGCGACGCGCTGACGCTGTTGAGGTCCGGCAGTGTGGGGAGTTAGCTGCTCCTCCTACTGCCGTCTGTCAGCGCCAGTGTCAGTGTGCAGAGTGCAGCAGAGGAAGACAGAGGAGAGTCCACCGCTGCTTGGAGCAGGTAAGCGCTCAGTGAGCCGAAGATGCAGGGAGCAGGGAGAGGAGCCAAATAAGATTGGAGCTATATGGGGAGAGGAGCCGCATAAGATAGGAGCTATATGGGGAGAGGAGCCGCATAAGTAGGGAGCTATATGGGAAATGGACACATATGGGACAGGATCTGCAGGGGAAAAGGAGCATATGGGATGGGATCTGAAGGGGAAAGAGGCCATGATGGGATGGGATCTGCAGGGGGAAGAGGCCATGATGGGATGGGATCTGCAGAGGAAAGAGGCCATGATGGGATGGGATCTGCAGGGGAAAGAGGCCATGATGGGATGGGATCTGCAGGGGAAAGAGGCCATGACGGGATGGGATCTGCAGGGGAAAGAGGCCATGACTGGATGGGATCTGCAGGGGAAAGAGGTCATGATGGGATGGGATCTGCAGGGGAAAGAGGCCATGATGGGATGGGATGTGCAGGGGGAAAGAGCCCATAATGAGATGGGATCTGCTGGGGAAAGAGGCCATAATGGGATGGGATGTGCAGAGGGAAAGAGGCCATAATGAGATGGGATGTGCAGGGGGAAAGAGGCCATAATGGGATGGGATCTGCAGGGGGAAAGAGGCCACATGGGATGGGATCTGAAGGGGGAAAGAGGCCACATGGGATTGGATCTGCAAGGGGAAAAGGCCATATTGGGATGGGATCTGCAGGGGGGAAAAGGCTATAATGGGATGGGATCTGCAGGGGTAAGAGACCACATGGGATGAGATCTGTATGGGGAAGGTCGTCCATTCCAATTTTAGCAGGGCTCCTTTAGTAATAATTTTTAAAAATTGTAGAAAAGCCATTTAATTCAATATGACTGACAGTGACTGGAACAACTGGTACTGGACAGGAGAGTGAAGGTACAGGAGGGTAAGAAGGGGCAAGAGATTTTACTTTAAATTACTTGTATTTTTTGGTTGAGGAAAGTGCGTGAAAATGGGTGTGGCTAACAAAATGGCTGTGGTTACATAATCGGTGTGGTTTTCAAATGTGCGGGGTTTACAGAGAACCTGTTGTTAAAAAATTGAATCCCACCCCTGGGGTAATGGACCAGGAGTCATGGTATCAATCCCACCCCTGGGGTAATGGACCAGGAGTCATGGTATCATTACATGAAAATATTTCTTAGGGAAACCTTGTTCATGGCTAGGAAGTTGATAGCTCTAAGGTGGATGGGAGGTTCAGATCCAACAGTGCGGTCTTGGGTCAAATAAGTTAATTAAATCATACCCTATGGGTGGTGCATTACAATAGGGGATGCCCAGAAAAATTCTACAAAATCTGGAGTCTGTGGAACTCCTTTCCCGACACACTTACAGAAGATTAAAGGGAATGATTGTGACATAGATCCCTCTAGGTGTTAGAATACTGTCCAGCAGTATATGGATATTGAGATGCTGTGTAGCTGTTATTGTTGCCTTTTGTTTTGTTTAGGTTCTTTGATTAGATTAAGTTGTCTGTATACTTAATACAAATCTGTTAAATGTATAAATGCTAGGGTGTATGAACAACAACACTATTTTGTTTTAGGTAAAGCAGGTGCCATGAAAACTACATGACTGCCTATTACTATGTGTAAAATGTCACCATCCATGTACCTGTAACGGTGTACATTATGTCAGCTGTACCGTGTTTGAGTTGTTAATAAAACAAAGGAAAATAAAAGATACAGATATAAATATGGCTTACCATGGCTGCAAAAGGCGCCTCTTGTTGGGGACATTTATTTCCTCCCTTTGTTTGCGTTTTACTAAAATATAAACCAAAAGTGATTATGATCCTAGTTCACATACCAGAGGAGCAATCTCCAACCTTGGAAGAAGCAGAACCTATTACATACTATATGGACAAAAGTATTGGAATGCCTACACATTACACCCAGGGAAGTTATACGAAATCTCATGCTAAATCCCCTCAGTGGTATCAACCACTGAGGACTCTCCGTTCTTTTAAACAATGTTTTTATCTCTACTGGCTAACATGGTACAAAGATATACTTTGCCTGTAAGGGTACCTTCACACTTTAGCGATGCAGCAGCGATTCGACCAGCGATCTGACCTGGTCAGGATCGCTGCTGCATCGCTACATGGTTGCTGGTGAGCTGTCAAACAGGCAGATCTCACCAGCGACCAGTGACCAGCCCCCAGCCAGCAGCGACGTGCAAGCGACGCTGCGCTTACACGGAGCCGGCGTCTGGAAGCTGCAGACACTGGTAACTAAGGTAAACATCGGGTATGGTTACCCGATCTTTACCTTAGTTACCAGCGCACACCGCTTAGCTTACCGTGTGCAGGGAGCAGGAGCCGGCGCTGGCAGCGTGAGAGCTGTGGAGGCTGGTAACGAAGGTAAATATTGGGTAACCACCTTGGTTACCCGATGTTTACCTTGGTTACAGCTTACCGCAGGCTGTCACATGCCGGCTCCTGCTCCCTGCACATTCAGGATTGTTGCTCTCTCGCTGTCACACACAGCTATCTGTGCTTATCAGCGGGAGAGCAATAATAAAAAAACGAACCAGGGCTGTGTGTAACGAGCAGCGATCTCACAGCAGGGTCCAGATCGCTGCTCAGTGTCACACACAGCGAGATCGCTAATGAGGTCACAAAAAAACGTGACTCAGCAGCGATCTCGCTGTGTGTGAAGTACCCCTAACACAATCCCTTGTCATTAACCCCTTCACCCCCTAGGCCTGAAAACACCTTAATGACCGGGCTATTTTTTACGATTCTGACCAGTGTCAATTTTAGGGCTCATGCGTATTGCACTGCAGCGTAAATGCATGCGTCCTGCGTCCCCTGCACAATCTATGTAGATTGTGCATGATACTTGCGCACGTTGCTTTTTTGAATGAAGCGATTTGGATGCTAAAATTTTGACCCAAATCTGTGCGTTCATAAAGCATGTCAATTATTTGTGCGCTTTGGATGCTGCTCCCACTCTGTCTATGGTGGGGGCAGAAGCCAGAGCGCATGAAATCGGCTTTTTTTCTACAGAAAAAATGCATCCATTACGCAGTGTTTCTGCAGCGATTTGAAGCGCACATGTGCTGTCAAATCGCTGCAGAATAATCAGCAGGTACGTGCGAACAAGCCCTAACAGGTAATAACTCTGGAACACTTCAACAGATCCCAGTGATTCTGACATTTTTTGTGACATATTGTACTTCATGATAGTTGCAAATTTAGGCCGATACTTTTGCATTTATTTATGAAAATATTGGACATTTTTATAAATCTGAGTTAAGTCAGAAAATAGTTCCCACATGTCCACTTTACACCAGCACAACTTTTTAAACAATTTTTTTTATTAGGAAGTTAGAAGGGTTCAAAGTTCATTAGCAATTTCTCAATTTTCCAACAAAAATTACAAAACATTTTTTTTAGGGCCCATATCACATTTGAAGTGACTTTGAGAGGCCTAGGTGACAGAAAATACCCAAAAGTGACACCATTCTAAAAACTGCACCCCTCACATTGCTTAAAATTACATACAAGAAGTTTATAAATCCTTTAAGTGCTTCAGAGGAACCAAAGCAATGTGGAAGGAAAAAATGATTTTTTTTATTTTTTTTTAACACAAAAATTTTACTTAAAACATAAAAGTTTGCACTTTCACAAGGATATCAGGAAAAAATGCACCATAAAATGTATTGTGCAATTTCTCCTAAGTACCCCATATGTGGTGGAAATCAATTGTATCGGCGCACTGCAGGGCTTGGAAGGGAAGGAGCTTCATTTGAATTTTTAAAAGCAAAATTAGCTAAAATCATTAGCGGACGCCATATCGCCTTTGGAGACTCCCTGATGTGTCTAAACTGTGGGGCTCCCCCACAAGTGACTAAATTTTGGAAACTAGACTTCAAGGAATTTATCTAGATGGTTGGTAAGCACCTGGAACCCCCGAGGGCTTCACAGAATTTTGTAAGCTGTGAAAATTAAATAAATAATTTTTAAACCACAAAAATGTTGTGTTAACGCCAAATTTTTCAAATAAACTAGGGTAAAAGGAGATAGTGAACCATACAAATTATTGTGCAATTTCTCCTGAGTTAAGCAAGCTTTACACGTTGCAATTGCGTGTGCGATCTCGTATGCGATGTGACACGCGCAGGTCGCATATGCGATCTAATGAGATCGCACGTAGTTCGTTTATTTGCTGTCACATGAGTATTAGCAGTATTTGTTTAATTGATCAATTTTTCGTGCGATTTTTTTCGCTCATGTGTTCATTGAGGTTTTTTTTTTTCCCGTGTCTTATGCAAATTTGCCCCAAAGTTGACACCCTTTTTTTTTCACTCAAACCATCAATTAACGCATTAACGTGAGTAAATTGTTTAATCAACCACACCTGACTGAAGAACGTTTTTTTCGTTACTATAAAAGGCCTTCAGGCCTCCAACACACATCCGTTAAAACCACATGCATGTAATATGGGCCATTTTTCAGGTCCTTTTTTTGTTTTTTTGTTGTGTCTTTTAGGCCGTGTGGGCTATGTGTGACCGGCGTATGCTAGCCATGTGTGCGTGTGTAATGCCCGTGTGTGCGTGTGATGTTTAACTGACGTGTGAATGTTTATTCCGTGTGACATGTTCCGTGTTTAATGTTAAAAGTCGTTTTGATTACCCGTTTACAGCAGACAGAGTTGCGCGCAGAGAATGAACTCGGGTGAACTTCACCCGACTTCATTGTCATGCCGCGGCTCTGTCTGTGTCGCGTCCTGATTAGCGGTCACCTGTGAAGGATTCACCGGTGACCGCTAATCCCCAGAGTGACTGAATTGAGCAGCCCTCTCTCATACTCACCGTTCCCCGATCTCCGGCGCGGCGCTGCACAGCTGTTATAAAAACTCCGGCGGCTTTTACTATTTTGAAAAAGCCGTCCGCTCATTAAACAATCTCGTATTCCCTGCTTTCCCCGCCCACCGGCAAATATGATTGGTTGCAGTGAGACACGCCCACACGCTGAGTGACAGCTGTCTCACTGCAACCAATCACAGCCGCCGGTGGGCGTGTCAATATGGAGCAGAGAAATAAATAAATAAATAATTAAAAAAAATCGACATGCGATTCCCCCCATTTTGATACCAGCCAATGTAAAGCCAAACGGCTGAAGGCTGGTATTCTCAGGATGGGGATCCCCACGTTATGGGGAGCCCCCCCAGCCTAACAATATCAGCCAGCAGCCACCCAGAATGGCCGCATCCATTTGATGCGACTGTTCTGGGACTGTACCCGGCTCTTCCCGATTTGCCCTGGTGCGTTGGCAATCGGGGTAATAAGGAGTTAATGGCAGCTCATAGCTGCCAATAAGTCCTAGATTAATCATTCCAGGCGTCTATGAGAAACCCCCAATGATTAACCTGTAATGTAAAGTTAAAAAACACACACAGTGAAAAAATCCTTTATTTGAAATAATAAACACTAACAAATACACCACATATTCACCACTTTATTAAGTCCGCAAAAACCCATCCATGTCCGGCGTAATCCACGGAGGTCCCGCGTCGCTTCCAGCTCTGCTACATGAAGGGGCCAGGAGCTGCAGAAGACACCGCCGCTCCTGTCAGCTCCACGCAGCAACTGAAGAGAGCCGCGCGATCAGCTGAGCTGTCACTGAGGTAACTCGCGGCCACCGCTGGATCCTCCAACTGTCACAGCAAGTCGCCCGAGTGACAGCGATGAAGTCACAGGTGAGTTGCGGTCACAGGTGGAGGATCCAGCGGTGGCCGCGAGTAACCTCAGTGACAGCACAGCTGATCGCGCTGCTATCTTCAGTTGCTGCGTGGAGCTGTCAGGAGCGGCGGTGTCTTCTGCAGCTCCTGGCCCCTTCATGTAGCAGAGCTGGAAGCGACGTGGGACCTCCGTGGATTACGCCGGACATGGATGGGTTTTTGGGGACTTAATAAAGTGGTGAACGAGGGTATTTGTTAGTGTTTATTATTTCTAATAAAGGATTTTTTCACTGTGTGTATTTATTAACTTTACATTACAGGTTAATCATTGGGGGTGTCTCATAGACGCCTGGAATGATTAATCTAGGACTTATTGGCAGCTATGGGCTGCCATTAACTCCTTATTACCCCGATTGCTAACGCACCAGGGCAAATCGAGAAGAGCCGGGTACAGTCCCAGAACAGTCGCATCAAATGGATGCGGCCATTCTGGGCGGCTGCTGGCTGATATTGTTAGACTGGGGGGCTCCCCATAACTTGGGGCTCCCCATCCTGAGAATACCAGCCTTCAGCCATTTGGCTTTACCCTGGCTGGTATCAAAATGGAGGGAACCGCACGTCGATTTTTTAAAATTATTTATTTATTTCTCTGCTCCATACTGACACGCCCACCGGCGGCTGTGATTGGTTGCAGTGAGACAGCTGTCACTCAGCGTGTGGGTGTGTCTCACCGCAACCAATCATATCTGCCGGTGGGCGGGGAAAGCAGGGAATACGAGATTGTTTAATGAGCGGACGGCTTTTTCAAAATAGTAAAAGCCTCCGGAGTTTTTATAACAGCTGTGCAGCGCCGCGCCGGAGATCGGGGAACGGTGAGTATGAGAGAGGGCTGCTCAATTCAGTCACTCTGGGGATTAGCGGTCACCGGTGAATCCTTCACAGGTGACCGCTAATCAGGACGCGACACAGACAGAGCCGCGGCATGACAATGAAGTCGGGTGAAGTTCACCCGAGTTCATTCTCTGCGCGCAACTCTGTCTGCTGTCAACGGGTAATCAAAAACGACTTTTAACATTAAACACGGAACATTTCACACGGAATAAACATTCACACGTCAGTTAAACATCACACGCACACACGGGCATTACACACGCACACATGGCTAGCATATGCCGGTCACACATAGCCCACACGGACCAAAAAACACGACAAAAAAACAAAAAAAGGACCTGAAAAATGGCCCATATTACACGCACGTGGTTTTAACGGATGTGTGTTGGAGGCCTGAAGGCCTTTTATAGTAACGAAAAAAACGGGCATTACACACGCACACACGGCTAGCATTGACGTCACAAAGTTGGAATAACAAAATCGTATGAGGGATGTCACACGTTTCAAATGACTAGGTTCGTGCAATAAAACGTACAATGTTAGAGAAATAAACGACGTGTATAAGATCAACGTATTTGGTTCAATCTTGATCGCACGTAGGTGTCACACGCAAATACGTCACGAACGATGCCGGATGTGCGTCACTTACAACTTGACCCCGACGACAGATTGAAAGATCTATTGAAGCGTGTAAAGCAGGCTTTAGCCAGTACCCGAAATGTGGTGGAAAACTACTTTTGAGGCACAGTACAAAATGAAGAAGAGAAAGAGTGCCATATTGGAGTGCAGATTTAGTTAAAATGGTTTGTGGGTGCCATGTCACATTGGTAGAGCCCCTCAAGTGCCAAAACAGCAGAAATCTCCCACAGTGACCCCATTTTACAAACTGCACCCCTCAATAAATTCATTCAGAGGTACAGTGAGCAAACAAATTTTATACAATTGGGCGGTAAACAAAAATAATTACATTTTTACAACTACAATGTTGTGCTAACCCCAAATTTCCAATTTGCACAAGGGGAATAGGTAAAAAATGTCCTATAATGTGTTACACAATTTCTCCTGAACATGACAATACCCCACATGTCATTTTACAGTAGTGTTTGGCTACACGACAGGGCTCAGAGAGGAAGGAGCACCATTTGATTTTTGGAGCACAGATTTTCCTAGAATAGTTTGTGGACACCATTTGCAGAGCCACCATGTGCCAGAAAAGAAGAAATCCCCCTCAAGTGACCACATTTTGGAAATTTCACCCCTCTGGGAATTCAACTACAGGAGTAGTAATGATTTAGTCTCTAGGGTATGTGCCCGCGATCAACACACGCCATGTTCTGGATGCAGAGTGTCTTCTCCCGCAGAGACACAAGTGCACTACTCAGGAGGCGGCAGCTGCCCATGCCCACGATCAGGGTTTGGGACACTGTGGACTTTCACTCTGTTTTCCCAGCTGAGAACACTCGCATCTCTGCAGCATAAATACTGCATCTAGGGAAGCAGCTCCACAGGTCAGTTTACGATGTATAGAAAAGAAGTACATTGGACATGGGATTTACAGTCAAATGAAAAAGTTTGGGCACCCCTATTAAAGTTAACCTTTTTTCTTTATAACAATTTGGGTTTTTGCAACAGCTATTTCAGTTTCATATATCTAATAACTGATGGACTCAGTAATATTTCTGGATTGAAATGAAGTTTATTGTACTAACAAAAAATGTGCAATCCGCATTTAAACAAAATTTGACCGGTGCAAAAGTATGGGCACCCTTATCAATTTCTTGATTTGAACACTCCTAACTACTTTTTACTGACTTACTAAAGCACTAAATTGGTTTTGTAAGCTTATGAGGTTTGAATTTCATAGGCAGGTGTATCCAATCATGAGAAAAGGTATTTAAGGTGGCCACTTGCAAGTTGTTCTCCTATTTGAATCTCCTATGAAGTGTGGCATCATGGGCTCCTCAAAACAACTCTCAAATGATCTGAAAACAAAGATTATTCAACATAGTTGTTCAGGGGAAGGATACAAAAAGTTATCTCAGAGATTTAAACTGTCAGTTTCCACTGTGAGGAACATAGTAAGGAAATGGAAGAACACAGGTACAGTTCTTGTTACGCCCAGAAGTGGCAGGCCAAGAAAAATATCAGAAAGGCAGAGAAGAAGAATGGTGAGAACAGTCAAGGACAATCCACAGACCACCTCCAAAGACCTGCAGCTTCATCTTTCTGCAGATGGTGTCAATGTGCATCGGTCAACAATACAGCGCACGTTGTACAAGGAGAAGCTGTATGGGAGAGTGATGCGAAAGAAGCCGTTTCTGCAAGCACGCCACAAACAGAGTCGCCTGAGGTATGCAAAAGCACATTTGGACAATCCAGTTACATTTTGGAAGAAGGTCTTGTGGACTGATGAAACAAAGATTGAGTTGTTTGGTCATACAAAAAGGCGTTATGCATGGAGGCAAAAAAACACGGCATTCCAAGAAAAGCACTTGCTACCCACAGTAAAATTTGATGAAGGTTCCATCATGCTTTAGGGCTGTGTGGCAAATGCCGGCACCGGGAATCTTGTTAAAGTTGAGGGTCGCATGGATTCAACTCAGTATCAGCAGATTCTTGACAATAATGTGCAAGAATCAGTGACGAAGTTGAAGCTACGTAGGGATATTTCAGCAAGACAATGATCCAAAACACCGCTCCAAATCTACTCAGGCATTCATGCAGGGGAACAATTACAATGTTCTGGAATAGCCATCCCAGTCCCCAGACCTGAATATCATTGAACATCTGTGGGATGATTTGAAGCATGCTATTCATGCTCGGCGACCATCAAACTTAACTGAACTGGAATTGTTTTGTAAACAGGAATGGTCAAATAGACCTTCATCCAGGATCCAGGAACTCATTAAAAGCTACAGGAAGCGACTAGAGGCTGTTATTTTTGCAAAAGGAGGATCTACAAAATATTAATGTCACTTTTATGTTGAGGTGCCTATACTTTTGTACCGGTCAAATTTTGTTTAAATGCGGATTGCCCATTTTCTGTTAGTACAATAAACCTCATTTCAATCCAAAAATATTACTGAGTCCATCAGTTATTAGATATATGAAACTGAAATAGCTGTTGCAAAAACCCAAATTGTTATGAAGAAAAAAGGTTAATATTAATAGGGGTGCCCAAACTTTTTCATATGACTGTATATCAATCCATCCACTGTGCTTGTACCGCACAATGCAGCGGTTTGGACACAGTGAAAATACGGAGCATCCAATATGCTGCTATTCCTTCTTGAGGGCAAGCACCCTTAAAGGTAATCCCGATGCAAGCGCTCAGAGTAGAGCACAGGATAAATATGACCCGCGCCGTACTGCGTTCTTTTAGAGACAGAATGAACAAATCAACAGCAGTTGAACTACTGGCTTTCTTTATTTAATTTTTTACACCGTTCACCTTGCAGTATAGGTGATTAGGTGGCTTTATTCCTCTGGTCAGTACGATTACTGAGATTCCAGATTTATATAGTTTTTTTTATGTTTGGCAACGATCACATTAAAAAACGCTCTTTACAAAACAAAGTTTTTTTGCATCACCAGATTTTGAAGGCTATAGTTTTTTTTATTCAGTCATGTGAGGACTTTTTTTGCAGGATGAGTTGGAGTTTTTATTGATACCATTTTTGGCCACATAATTTTTGATTGCTTTCTAATTTCACTTTTTGTGAGGCAGAATCAAGAAGAAACAGCAACTCAGGAATATGTTGTTTTTTTTCCGTTGTTTACCGTGCTGTAAAAGTGATAAGATAGCTTTATTCTGAAGGCCAGTATGATTACTGCGATACCATATTTATACAGGTTTGTTTGTTTTGCTGCTTTTACACCATAAAAACTATTTTCCACGGAAAAAAACAGTTTTTGCATTGCTGTATTTTGACAGCTATAACATTTTTATTTTTTGGCTAATAAAGCTGTATGGTGGCTTGTTGTTTGCAGGACAAGATGATGTTTTCATCTGTACCAGTTTCATTTATATATGACTTTTTGATCACGTTTTATTCCCTTTTTTTGACAGCTGTATGTTAAAAAGACATTGTTTTTCATTTTTTTTATCAAGTACACTGAAGGGGTTAGCTCGGATTGTTATGAACGCGACAATGCCAAATATGTGTACTTATTTATTTATTTTTTACACAAATAAAAGTGGACTATTTTTATTATTTTTCTTCATTATTTTCTGATTTTTTTTTAAGATATATACTTTAAAAAAAAACTTTTTTTTTCCTTTTTTACTTAGACCCTTTATGGGACAGAACACCACAATGCTATGTTCGCAGATGCAATGTTCTGCAGTGCTCGATCACTGCAGGACATTGCAGCTGTCAGCGCTGCACTGAGAAAGACTGTGTGATCACACTGCAGGCATTATCACACAGGTTCTCCATAAGCTCTCTGTAGTCAGGTGACCCGGAAGTCATCATGATGACCTCGAGTCACTAAGACATTGATAGGGCCCTCGCAATTACATCGTGGGGGTCCCGATCAGAGGGGAGCGCATCAGGAACCATCCCTGGTTACGAGGGCAGGGGCTCGGCTGTTGGGTAAACTGAGTCACCGGCTGCAAATCGCGGGCGCACAGCCCCTTGTGCCCTCACAATTGCTATGACGTATCGGTACATCCCTAGTCATTAAGGGGTTAATATGGAGCTGCTTTCCCTTTGCAGATATTACAGCTTCCACTCTTGTGGAAAGCTTTTTAAAGAATTTTGGGGTCTTTCTAAGCAGATTTTTGTCCATTCATCCATAAGAGCAATTAATCAGGTCAGCCACTTATGATGCACAAAAGGTCCTGGCTTGCATTCCCTAAGTTCATCCTAAAGGTGTTTGATGGAGTTAGGGTGCGCTCACATTAGTGTT